>NC_041334.1:12769818-12884818 GCF_004354835.1 Perca flavescens
ATCATGGAACTAGTTCCTGATCACTACTGAGATTTACAGTTGATCAATAACTTCCAATAATCTATGATTAATGAAATACATATTTATCACAATAAAATACCAAAACATTTTCTGACATTACTTATAAACTAAAACCTTAATTGATATTGAAAATAATTTTTGGTTCTATTCTTGACTAGGGCAACTTCCTGGTAATAACCTATTGATTTTGGTCCCTGAAGACATGTACCGTTTTTACAAATCAGTGTGTGGTAATGAAGTCCACCAGGTGGAGCCAGACATCAGCTCAGCATATTTAAACTGAAACAGAACTCCCCCAGTCTTTCCAGTCAGAGGTGGCTCAGGGACTTCCTCTCCTCCAGACCTCCTGCCTTCTCTTACTCAGTCTCCATCTTGGATCTGGACCCGAAGCCGTTCGACAGCATCCCCCGCCAGTTGCGCCTGGACCAGAAGATCGTCTCCTGCTACCTGAGGACTGGCGGTGCCTTGCCAAAGGGCTCTATGTCGCCGCACTCCGGCATCTTCACAGCTGCAGAGAGAGAGGACTGCACGCTGCTCTTCCACCCTGTGTGATTGCCCAATAAGAGCCGGATGACCCTGAAGACGAAGACTAACGGACGCCACACTGATGCTTCAAACAGACGGCGTGTTGATGCAGAGGTCTAGAGATCCCTTCAGACCAGAGCTGGTTGTCCGAGACTTGACTGCAGCACTTTCTCTTCGCTCATACTAACAGTTAACCGCTCCAGTTGATGCTGCTCAGCAAAATTTAAAATCTCTAGGAAGTCAACACTTAACCACCAGACGTTTAAGTGACTTCCAATATTTCTGTTACTGGTTCTAGAGTTTTTTTTTTTTTTTTTTTTTTTTTTTTTTATGTCGTCGTGGAGACTTCTCGTTCCTGTAAGGAGGTGAATACCAACGTCATCGCTGTGTGAAAATATGATTCATATTTATTAGAAAATTAACTTTAAAAAGAGTTTGGATTGACCTCCTGGCAACAACATGGCCGTTCTCTGCGGCAACGCTGCTGACAGTGAGGCTCTGAGTGAAAGAACGGCGAAAGAAAAATGAAAGTGATGGAGAGAAAAGAAACAGGTCGTTGGGCTTAGACGCATGTATGATGTCATTTTCTGAATGTAGGCGGGGCCACTCAGCACTGAGGCGGGGCCAATATGTATCTCCAGGTAGAACTGGTGTTCTGTTAAAGGTGCTCTAAGCGATGTCACACGGTTTTTTTAGGCTACGTTTTTTTTTTTTGTCCCATACAGCAAACATCTCCTCACTATCCGTGAGCTGCCTGTCCCCTGAACACACCGTAAAAAACCCCGCGGTCTCTGTAGACAGCCCAGGCTCCACAAACGGCAACAAAAACAAACTGCGCCAACCTGCACCACCAAACATAAGTCTTCCAGCCATTAACTGACAAGAAGGATTTGGGGATGGGGGATGGGGTTTAGTGCGCGGAAGGGAGGGGACGGGATGAGGAGGGGGGAGGGGCGAGCTAGTTAGTTTAGTTTGACAATACTTCGAATGTCAACAAGAAGTGACGTCGCTTACAGCACCTTTAACATCCGCATCGTAACGGAAGCACTAGTTACCATAGCTACAGCCAGAGAGAAGGGGCTGGTGTTTCAGGTCTCTACTAGACTCCACGGAGGTTTTTAATGCCACTCATCACGCTGGTCAACTCCTATGTGATTAATGAGATGAGGTGCTGCAGTGTTTGAATGTATTGAAAACCTTCATGAAAGCAGGTGGGAGGAGGAGTGATGTCGAAGGTCAAATGTTTGTGACTTTATTTTTCTTTATCAGGGAGGAGTGTAGTTAAAGGGCCAGCCCCCCCCCCTCTAGTGCTATCTATCCAGGTTTGGTTTTGTTGGTCCAGGTTTTGACGTGTATGTTTTGCCTCCACTACAATAGAAAAAAGTCTAATATTTAATGAATGACTCCTCAGAAACACTCCCACTGTAACTCTGCATAAGCTACAGAAGACACTGGAGACCGTTTTCATAGAAACTATTCGAAAGAAAATAGTTCCAATAAAAACTAGAACATCTTTTTCAATGCCAACACAAACCAAATTTCACGCTCCTCCGTTGTATTGCGGTCGAGGCCGAAATCTCAGACACGCATCTCAAAACCTGGACCAATAAACCAAACAACGTGCATGGAGATTTCACTAGAGGGAAGAGAGAACCCACTCAGCGGTGTGTTCATTAGGTACATCTGTACAATATAATGCAATCCAGTACAACAGCCCCATTATAAATTATATTTTTATGAAACTTTTGTTCATTTAATGTTGAAACTGTTAAATGTTATATTATACTATGTTTCGTCCACCTCATTTCCATACATGAGGTGGGCAGAACTCAATATAATACAGTCCTGTGTAGTTTCGTAAGGGTAACATTAGTGGAGGTGCTGTTGTATTGTATTAGCTCATAGTTGAAGACCTTTTAGTACTGAGTGTATATACAAGTCATTTGGGTTAACTGACCCTTTAAAGGTCCCATGACATGGATGCTTTTATAGACCTTAGTGGTCCCCTAATACTATATCTGAAGTCTCCTTCCTGAAATTCAGCCCTTGTGCAGAATTACAGCCACTAGAGCCAGTCCCACAATGAGCTTTCCTTTCCTTTTTCTCTCATGGGTGGGCCAAATTCTCTGGGTGGGCAAAGCAGAGAAAGGGGAGGTAACTTGAATCTTTCTCTTTATGACCTCATAAGGAGCAAGATTCCAGATCGGCCCATCTGAGCTTTCATTTTCTCAAAGGCAGAGCAGGATACCCAGAACTCGGTTTACACCTATCACCATTTCTAGCCACTGGGGGACCATAGGCAGGCTGGGGGAACGCATATTAATGTTAAAAAAAACCTCAAAGTGAAATTTTCATGCCATGGGACCTTTAAGGTCCAGCTGGGACCTCTGACGAAGCAGCTCCTGTAGGGTTCTTCAAGCGAAGCCTTTTTGTTTTTTTATGTTCCTGCTTTTGTGTTGGAAAAAAAGCACATTTTTTAACTTTTATTGTTGTCACAGCCGGTTTTGTTGGAAGAAAAGCAGCATATTAATAGTTGCCTAACACTCCTGTGTTTACTAACCTGGTGATAGGTAGCTTTGTAAATGTACGGTTACATCACACTTCGGTGCTGTGAATATTTGCCCGGTCTCTTATTTACAATTGAAGCCCAAACCCACAGATTCAGCCCCATGCTTGCTGTTTTGGTGCAGACTCTCTGACCGTGTGATTTCACACAGTCGGCCGATGGAAACACTGATGCTAGTACGTTGTATGAAACTGTTAAAACCGATTTATTTTTGCAGTATGCCTGGCCAGGCTTAGCCGCTCTCGGAAAAGCATTGTGGGACAAAGTAGGCGAGTTAGACTGGTCCAATGCATACTGGGAAGCTTTTCTGAATTATTACGACATCTGGGTATTTTTTTGGCGTTTTGATTTTGTTTGCATACTGCATACAACATTTTGGCCAAATCAGTACGTACTGCTTGTATAGTAGGCGGGTTTGAATACAGTGTTATCCCACTACCAGACTTCACAGAACAGAAGACTAATGTGACCGTACCTTCCCAGAGCAGAGGATTTTAAAGTGAAGCCTTCTTTCTCCTCACCAGAGGTCCGAGTGTTCTATTGTAAATCAGTCTAACCCACCAGAGCAAAGGCTGCTGGGTAACCGAGAGCAGTCCTCTTCAGATTCAGCTTAATGCTGCTCCGCTGGTTTTCTGTGCCATAGGTGGCTTGATGTGCGTTTGTCCATGTGCCTAAATGTTCTGGTAGGACTGGAGGGTGGTTGGTGTGTGTTTTGTGTGTGTTTTGAGAATACTCACTTTGTTACAGGGTGCGTTCACAGCTCTGAGATATATCTGTGTTGGTTCGTCTCTGTTCAGACTGACATCAGATCAGTCAAGGCTGCTGTGGACGCAGCCGTGAACTCTCAGTACCTCGGACTCCTGACGACCCGAACCGAACCTCCACAGGGTCGTCTGTTTGAAAAACGATGCGTTCAGGAGCGCTGCTAGGTTTCTGAGGACAGGGTGGTGATATCACCAGGAGTTGAGACTTGCACCCAGTTTGGTAACTTCTCCGTTACCATCAGCAGATGAGCGTTGACTTGAGTCCAGATGATGTTTGGGTTGGTATTAGCTCGGGTCTTTTGGGCGTCCGGTACAAACCTGTGATCTCCCCTCCTGGTGATCTCATCGTCCTCTTAAACCAGCAGCGCTCACAGAGGCTTAAGATAAAACTGGTAACACTTGACTTCAGTTCCTGTTTACAGTGTCCACTCTCCAACCTCCATCAGCCAATCAAGCGTCTGAAAACTAATCACACTACAAGACAAACTTCAGACGACAGAAACATTCTTCACACTCCACTCTGATCTGCCATCGTCGGGCAGCTGGAGATGTTTTATCAGCAGCAGGTCAGCATCACTGTGACGTGGTCAGTAGTTCTGTTCCATCCAAACACTAAAAAGGTTTCAAACAAGATGCTTACTCTAGACAGTTTGACTGTTAACCAATCCGGTTTGACTGACACCGTCGCTGCCTGGGAGGCGGAGGAGTTAAAGGGCTGGAGAGTGGACAGCAGTGAACTGAACCAACCGCTGATATTTGAACTGTTGAACTGAAGACGCAACAGGCAGCATGACGGAGAAGCAGAGGCTCATGGGAGTTAAGCGGGAGAAGGGTTGATATCTCTGTGCGTCGTCTCTGAGTTAGACAGTTGAAGATTTGACGCTACTACGGTTAACTTTTGAAAACAACTATATAAACTTTATGCCAAACCATCCGGTCACAAATGCCGCAACTATGTCTTAATAGATTACTTTCAATTTTACTTTTTATTCTGTGTGCATGACAATGTTTCGACCACAAACGTTTCTGCTTAGATTGAAACGTCACGTCTGTGTAGAATGATAAAATGAATGTCTTTGTCTTTCTGTCGCGGTAACTTTATCTGAATGTAATTTATTTAACCACAGTTGGGAAGGTTTTTCTAGAACAATCAATGTTGTTCTGGATAAAGAGCTTTCAAATGTAATTACACATTTCTCCATCAGCAGATTGAGTTTAGTTGTCGAACTTTAAAGTCAACAAGAAGTCCTAGGAGGTGCTGAGACATTTCCATGACAACAGAGTAAACTCATGACTGTGATTATGGACAAAAGCTCCAGAACAAGAGAGCAAATGGAGCCAGAGTTGAGATGGATTTGTGAAAACCCTAATTACATTAAGACATATGTATTTCGAGCTACCATCTTTGTGTGGTTTTAGGTTGGATAAATGGTCTTATCATGCAGTGGACAGAATATTTTTTCATACAGATAAACGAAGAATCTTTAAGGATTCTGGAAATGTCGGGTTCAGATTGGCAGAGATTTAACGCAATAATAATACTAGGATACAAGACAGGCAGAAACTAGAGCTCAATAAAACGTAGAGCTGATTAAATTACAAAATTATTTGATTTAAGATTATGTTAAAGATTACAGAAAAGCTCTTCTTGTATTTAGGGAAAAGCAAACTGTTCTCACTGTGAGCTGCAGTCTGATTGGTCGGTTGCCTCTGCCTCTGCTTGCTGCCTGAGCGTCTGCCTGCAGAAACATCACAGCACTGTGATACCTACAGACTTCTAATGACTGCGTGTGTGTAAATAGCTGAGAGAAGAAAACTATTTCAAAATACAAAGGCGACACTGCTGTTTGGCATTTTGTATTTAAATTATTTATTTTTGTAGATTTTGACCAACGAGCACTGCTGTTAAAACCGTCACGGTCATGCTCTTTCTATTGAATAAAGATTTCTAAGAGACTAAGCCATTGCTGTGTGTTTCCTTTATTTGTACTGTAGCTCAGTTTGGACATGTTAACCTATAATAAAGGGTTAATGTATTAATATACACAACAGTTGAGAAATGTTGTTGGCAGGTTTTACATCTTAACTGGTTGTTGTGCACAGAGATGGAAATGTGAGTTATGTGTCCTGTGAAAGGCTGACCGCCATGATGACCGACTCCACAGCGGCTTCAGGTCCCAGAATTCTCAGCAGGCTCTGAAAGGCCTCAGCAGCACCACTGACAGCCTGAGAGGGAAACAACTGCAGCGCTGCAGAGAAAAAGAACATCATCTTACCTAAGTGTTGCCAGGCAAAGTTAGTCAGTTTGACCTGTGAGGATATAAGAAAAATCTCTTTTTTTACATGAATTAATTTACAACTATTTTAGTAATTTTTAAAGCAGAAAATTAGGTAATACATTGGTTCCAGATTCTCAATGTGAGGATTTGATGCTATTTTTCTGTGATAAACCGAAAATCTTTGGGTTTTGTACTGATGATCAAATAAAACTCAACTAAAGTCGATACTGGCCCATTTTTCCCCAGCTCAATCCATAGGGAGTTGGGTTGGGAACCAGAGGGTTGCCGGGTCAAGTCCCAGTACGGACCAAAGTACGAAGTGTGGATTGGTAGCTGGAGAGATGCCAGTTCACCTCCTGGGCACTGCCAGGTGCTCTTGAGCAAGGCACCATACCCCCCCCAAACTGCTCAGGGCGCTGGTCCAGCACTGGCAGCCCACTCACTCTGACATCTCTCCATTTGTGTATGAATAGGTCCTGAGCATGTGTGTGTATTTCAGGCCTGTGTGTACTGATTTCAAAAACAGAGTGTAAATTTTAATTTCCCCACTGGGGATCAATAAACAGTATAAATTATTATTAAAACGATAAATTAAATTTAAAAATAGTAGTAGTAGTTTGATCAGTGATAAATAATTGTAAGTTGAAGCCCGGATGGCTGGCGAACTTATTTCAACTCTGCCCGTTGATCACGCATCTTATACAAATACAGAGCAGACCCCCCAGACTGATAGCCAGACTAACCTCCGAGATCAGGCTGGTTTAAATTTGTTAGCGGTAGCGGTTTCAAGTTGACATTTCGGACATTTTACCAGCTGGTTTCTTGTCCTGATTATTCATTTATCTGTTACAGTCGGAGAAAAGTCAAAGGTGTGATTTACAGACATGTCCCCTAACTTTCAAACTCCTGTAATGGTGGAGCTTGCTTAACCCTTGTGTTGTCTTCCCGTCAACCTTGACATTTTTTTTTCTTCTACACATATTCAGCGCTTATTTCTACGTCCCATATTTTCTGATATAAAAAAAAAATTGAAAATTGGTCAATTTGACCCGAAGTCAACACAAGGATTAAGCAGCATGTAGCCAGAACTCAGGGCAAGAAAACACATGACACCCACGTTTTGTTTTGGGAATAAACTCATGTGATTTTTTAGGTAAGATTAGTGTATTAATAATACAGAAACGTCATTGTCTTTTCATAGTTAGACTTGAGGTAAACTGCAGGAGTAGTAGTAGAGGATAGTTTACCTTTCTCGGGGATCTTTGTCAGCAGCTCGATCTTTGGAGTGACTCTACCCTCTCTGGAGACCTCGACGGACCAATGGACGAACAAGACGCAGCTGTAGACAAAAGCACATGCAGTGAGAGGCCAGCGGAGGTGACAGCTCAGGGCTGTGTGTTACTGTGCTCCATCAGTATCGGAATATTTACCCAGAAAGCTCAGGGTGATTCAGAGTCATGACCGCTGACCTGCAGCCTCCAGGAAGAGAGACGACAGACGGATACTTCTCCTGCAGAGAGATAAACACACAGAGAGACTCCTTATTTTCAGATTAAGTTTAGAAAGAGCTTTCACTCCGGGTGGATTCTGGTCCCATGACTTCAATGTGGCCAGAATGAAAGAACTACAGCAACCAACAAACATACAGACAGGTCAGTATTGTTTTAAGACAGACTTAAACCTTTAAAGTGCTCATATTATGCTCATTTTCAGGTTAATAACTGTATTTTGAGGTTGTACCAGAATAGGTTTACATGGTTTAATTTTCAAAAAACACCATATTTGGGGCGACCTCTAGCTTACCCAGTAGGAGCGTGCGCCCCATGTAGGCTGTGTCCTTTGCAGCGACCCGGGTTCGAGTCCGACCTGCGGCCCTTTGCTGCGTGTCATCCCCCATCTCTCTCCCACCTTTCCTATCTATCCACTGTCACTATCACATAAAGGGAAAAGCCCCCCCCACAACAAAACACCACCACCACCATTTGTTGTACTACACATTGCTGCAGCTCCTCTTTTCACCCTGTGTGTTGAGCTCTCTGTTTTAGCTACAGAGTGATGCATCACACTTCTATCCCATCTTTGTTGGGTGTCACACATGCGCAGTAGCTAGGTAAGGACTACTAGCCAGTCAGAAGCAGAGCATGAGGTCATGCCATGCTAGCAGCTAGGCGAGCATTATAACGTGTGTTACAAAGTGAGGCACGTTTACGGAAGTAAAGGCTGGACTACAATAGAGCTGTTTGTGAACAGTGTTTTCTGTTGGAGATGGTAAGTCCCTTTGGGGTGGACTTTGGGCTTTTTCACTTTATAAACCTATAACGTGCACAAAAAAGATATATAACACAATAAAGGAAAAAGCCAAACAGCATAATATGAGCACTTTAAGTCCCAACTTTAACAGTTTGATGAATACAGGATCCTGATCTACAGACTCTGTTTTCATCATAGACATTATTTAAACAATATTGATTGAGTTTGGATAAAATCTACCAACTATTTGTATAAATTTTTGTAACTATTGAAGTACTTTTACACTTATTATAAGAAATTATTATGCAGAAAGTTTATACCAAATATCACAGCAATAATGACAACGTATTACTTTAAATATTCTTTAAAAAAAGAAGACAAAATGTCATAGTAAATATAGAGTGAAATATGCGTCACAACTGGTTCTTTCAGCATACATGAGAAGTTACTATCTTTAAAGAATGTGTCTATTTCTTGAAAAGTTATATACACAATTATTTGTTTGTTACTCGCTTTTCAAGGAAGATTTGACTCTTATTTTAATTGTATTATCTTAAAACAAATAGTAATTTCCCTTTAGTTCTTCCTACATTACCAGGTAAGTACTAGATCATTCCCGGCCTGTAGGAACTTCTGGTAAAATGCTGCCCATTACTGCTGTTTTCTACCATTTTCAAAAAGTTGTCTCAGTTTGCCCTGCGGGGGGCGCTACAACATCTGTTTAGTAACCTGAACACTAAGGCCTCATTCATCACAGAAAATACACACATATGAGGTACTGAGTACACTAGTTTAAGTTTGTGTTGTTGTTTCATTGACTTCACAGCTGAGATGTTGAGAAATGAAAGCTGCTTCAGTTCCAGTGGAAACTTCTCTTCTTTGTTTTTCAACAAGAGACCAATAGACGTGAACTTTACGACTCATGTAAACGTTTTTAAGAGAATAATTCGGCTGAGTTTATTGACGTGATAAACTTTAAATCTGATTTGACTTCAGAGGAGTTACACGATGACACTGGTGTCGTGTAAGGAGGGCTCCCGATTCTTGCTCATGCTTAGTCCATCTCCTTTTATTAAAAAACACACAAAAACAGTGGAACTTATTTAAGTTATTTGGCTTTAAAAAAAAAAAAAAATAGGGGTACTGTCATTTTGGTGCTTGCACTACAAGTGTAATTGGCGTTGCCTTGCGTCGGACAACTCTCCTACGAGACCTGCGAGGTCTCATTCGTCTACAGGGCGAGAGGCCGGTCTGCGTGGCTTGCCAAAAAACATCCCTTGGGTGTAATGGGTCCTATTCATAAACTTCCAGGCACGTTTTTATGATGTCACAATTCACGAGACACTCAATGACATCATCAGAGGAAGTACATCAGCTACGCTGGTATTGTTTTCACCTCGTCTGTCTGTCTGTCTGTTGCATCATGGCAAAGTGTGGTCCTGGAGACACCTTCTGCAGCAGCAACTACCGAAGAGAAGGTTTTGAGTACGTTGCCAGATGTTTATAGTATTTCTCACTGTCTACGACCAGATTTGGTCACCGCGATAGCGACGCAGCTGTGCAAGATTCCGGCCCGGAAGTTTACGGTGTGTAGTTGAGATCAAAATAAAGGCCCTGTTCGAAACCCCCAAGGTGGTCTCTAGTTTAAACATGTTGCTGAGCAGAAAAAAAAAGTTTCTAGTTGACATTGAAGTGGGATGTTTGGTTTTGTGTGACCTCTGACCTCTGAGACCTTGCCACCTTCCGGTTATTTCCACCCCCGGCACTGAACCAGCCTCCATGTTTCATAATCAGTCAACCTCCTGATTTTGTCATTTTCACATGTTTATTACCAGCACTTTCACTTCATTAACCAGCTGGGACTTGTTGGCCGTGTCCTCAAGTCAGACAGAGAGACAAGATGTCAGACCTGTCTCTCGTTCTCTTTCTCTCTCTCTCCGTTTATTACTCTCTCACTCGCTTCTTTTGTCCCAGCTGCAGTACAAATCCTGGCTTTACCTCACAGCTCCGTAAGCCTGCTCTGCTCCACACAACTGCGCAATGGTCTGAGACACACTATCATCACACAGCGACACACACACACACACACACACACCCCTCTCCTGGAGCTCCTGCAGAACCAGAGGAGGAGAAAAGAGGGTGGAAGAATTTGGCCTCAAGTCCTGCAGCCGCCTTCAAACTGTTGGTAAAGTAGAGTTAATGTCTGTCTGTCTGTCTGTCTGTCTGTCTGTCTGTCTGTTCGTTCAGCTCCTCCCCTCTCTGCCTGCCTGTCTGTCTGTCTTGCGATGGTTTGATAAACCGTTGTTTCAGTCGCTGCTGATGATCTTCACAGGTCCAAAAGACAAAAAACAAAGCGCTTGTACCTGTGACTTACAGGATCTTAACAGAAAGCAGCACCAACCTGAACCAGAATGGACCTGAAGGAACCAGATTCTTCAATGTTTAAAATACATTTACTCAATTCCTTTCCCCTTAGCTCACTGATGACCTTCTGTGGCGTTTGGAGACTTGGGGGTGCTATAACTAGATCAGGTAGACCATCTATATTCAGGTTTTGCCTATATTCAGAATTTGGTTTTCACTTGACTTGTAATTTATTCTGCCTGGGTTTCACTGGTATAGAGTATTTTCTCAGTCATTATCAACAAGGCTTTGGTAGAGAGCACATTTCAGCAAACCAAAACTTTACTGAGTCAGTCGCATTAAGTTTTTTTTATTAGCTTCTACTCCAAGAATCTGAGATTTTTTTAAATCAGGTTCACAGTGGCAAAGAGTTCTGTACAAGCCAACAACTGAGAGCTGGTCTGCAGTCTGCACTGCATCTACGACATGACGAGACTGAATGGGACTGCCAATCTGGAGACACAAAGGTGTACATTACTAAATGGCCCTCGTTGGGTAGCACACACACTTAATGTTGGTCGACGGTCGTAGACAGAGGACATAAGGCCCGTCTTTGTCAAGTCTGTCTCTGTCGGGCTAGTTCTTTAAGCTCAGCTTACTCTGTCAGGGCCCTGTTAGCCTATTTCCACTGAAGTTCTACCATGGACTCTAACATTTTTTGTGGAAAAAATGCCTTGGTTACCTTGTTTCAAGCGTGGTATAGAAAGCCTACAGGAAGATTCAGCTCGATTTCTGCCAGTTCTCATTAATATTCAACAAGCTAAGCTGTTTGAATCTGATTGGCTAACAGCTAGCCAATGAGAGCCTGGCTGTCAGAATCCTTTACCTAGCCCATGAATAATAATGAGCTCAGGCAAGTATGATGTCAGACTGACCAGCTTTTGTAATTGGCCTGATTTCTCTGCTTATTTCTTTTCAGTGGCTAGAGCTGACAGAGGAGGCAGCAGTTCATGTTCACATTCACAACATAACACAAACACATATGGACCTAACATATTTCAAAAAATGCAAGTAAAAACGGTTTTGTATGGCAGGGCACCTTTAAGTAACATGGGACGAGATCCTGGAACTAAATGAGTTCAGGAGGTTATGATAAATGCTAGTTCCAGGTACTTCCTGGGATTGGCTGCGGTGCTGTCGATCACACAACAAAACCAACAAAACCACCATTTTACTACCACCGCATCTATATGGAGCAGGACAACCAATCCTTTAAAGCATAGTGAAGAGAATTTGTCGAACAAACCAACATGTCCGGACCATCACTATTACTTGTGGAGAGGAGGGCTGGAGTCAGTGGTCGACCAGAGAGCGGGACAGTAATTATCTCTGCAGATACTAATTTGTTTATCAAATTGCACATAAAAGCTCAGCAACTTCCAGTTTTTAAGTGGACTTATGACAGAGACTCTGTGTGAGAAGATGCACAGTGTTACAGATGGCTGAAGAAACAAAAGCTAAACTGCACATGGCTGCCTGTAACCAGTTTTAACAACCTCTCTGACATTTTATAGACAAGATGATAAAAAAAAAAAAAAGATTAAGTGATGATGAAAGTAATTGTTAGTTTCAGCCCCAGATGGTTTGTTTTGTAAAGCTGGTGGAGTTGTGGAGGGACAACAACTGTCAGATATTTGAAACACCAATGACCAAACAAGTTGACAATGAGTCAAACTTTAGTCATTTTTCAGTGTGAAGAAATAGTTAATTTGCTAACTGGGGAGTTTTGGAGCGTCTTTTCCCCAAGCAAAGTTTATAAGTGAAATACTTAGGGAAGCAAACAGAACAAAACTTCAGCTCCACACTGTCTGGCTTTCATTAAACTTCACACAAACTGCCTCCAGATTATTTTTGTCCTCGGCTGTTCCTGCTGGAAGTCTCTCCGTCTGAGCCTGCTCATCCAGAAACTGAAGTGCTGAATATTTTTCCCTTTCTCTCCCCTCACTCCTGTTTTCTTTCCTCAGTCTACTGTACATAGATCTCTCTCTCTCTCTCTCTCTCTCTCTCTCAGCACTGACTTCTGGTTTCCTATTGGCCTTTTGGAGTTGTGGTGGGAGGGTCTCAGGGCCTACTGACTGTGGTCAGACCTCCAGTCTGTGGAGCTGCAGACTTAAGTTTTGTTTTCATCTAAAAGAAAACGTGAATGATTAAAACATGTTGTGAGCGGATGTCATGGATAAGGGAGACCCACTTATCATGATGTGTAATGTGTGCGCTGCTGCTCTGGTAAAACTTCATGGAAGCAGTAGTTTTGGGTTGCCAACAAATTCATTGTTGTTTCATTTTGTCATAATCATGAATGGTTTAAATTCTGTACTCATTTATCTTGGGCCCTGTTCACACTTTTGCCTCCTTACTTATTGTATCACTATATTTACCCACATCACCCCATTTTGTTTGAGTGTTTGAACTCCCACAATAGAACTCGTCTTAGAGGTAAAAAGAAAATCTGTTGTGCGACTAACAAACACCTGTTAGTGATGACGCAAAATCATGATGATTCCGAAGGGTCTGAAATCTCAATTCACTGCTCACTAAACGGTCTTTTTGAAGGGAGTAGTGAATGAGTGAACAAGGGTGTGATTTTAGACACAATGTAAGCCACATTTTAGTCTCTGTTTGCCAGATCACATATCTTGGTCATATACTATAGCTGTGTGGGTCAGTGTTAGATTACAGTGAGTTATTATTATAGGCTGATATTGGCACCATGAACTGATCTGAGCCCAGTTATTACAGTTTGATGTGGATAACTTCTTGTGCTTTCATTTAATTGAAAGGTCAGAGTGCAGAATCAGGACCTGACGTTGAATCCAAGATCATGTGGTCTGAAAGTGAAACTCAATAGAAATGCTAATCTGAGGCTGAGTCTTTCTGTTTGGACATTTCAGGAGTGCTGTGGTTATTCTGACTGTAACAGAGGAGCTACATGTGGAGACGTGCTGCATGCAATACTAAATGTCTCTTTCTGGATAGTCGGGCTTGTTTGGGCACCATCCCAACAAAGCAGAGGCTCCTATGATTTAACAGCACCAACAACCCCCATCATGCACTGGGACACAGCTACAGCACATTTATTATGGTTATTGAGGCTGATACAGAGAACTGCTCCAACTATGAGGTGTAAAGGTGTGTGTTAGCGTCAGATCTCTGCTTTAATAATGACAGGACTTCTGTGTATAGACTAGTCATTACACACACACACACACACACACACACACACACACACACACACACACACACACACACACACACACACACACACACACACACACACCCACCCACTAGGACCCCAGCAGAAAGCTATATCAGGGCCAGCAACATCACTGACAGCTCTTTTTGTCTGAGAAGCTACTGCAGGTAAAAACCTCTGTCTTCATTTTTGTCTATTTCACTGCGGGCGAAGAAACAACATGGATCTGTCTGTTTGGTTCCAGCTCGTTTCTGAAATAATTCAGGATTTAAATTATGACGTTTCAAACGTGAAAACAGTTGAGAGATGGCAGGAAATGGGGGGAGAGAGAGAGAGAGATGGGGAATGACCTGAAATATAGGTGCCTGGTCAGACTCAAACCCTGGGGTTTTACCATGGGGTAGCCTAGTGTTTCTGAACTTTTGATTTCCTCCCATGGCTGTTGGGAGAATGAACGGTTTTATTTTATTTTTGTATATTTCATAATCCTGCTGGATCCTGCTGAGAAACCAGTGAAGTCTAGGGCTGGGTATCAAACCCATTTCTTTTTGTGTACAGGCTAAAATGCGTTTGTACTGTAGTATCAAAAACTGTATGGCTGCTTGTGTTTAGACTTCCCTTTAATATTTGAGAATTTTGGCTTTTAAATGAGAAAAAGGGTTTTGTAAGGCTTTGAAAAAAAGCGTCACTTTGGTATTAGTACTTAGAAGGTTTTGATACTGATAGGACCGATCTATCAACAGACATAGTGAACAACCATTGGAGGTAAATGTTTCTGTGAGGCAACCTCAACCTGGACTGTGCTGCTCTGCAGGGATGAGGTGGTGGCTGGTGGTGGCCAGTTTGTGGCTGCTAGTGGTCCTGACCGTCTCGGACGACCAGGCCAAGATCAGACATCGCAACCAGGATGGTGAGATCCGCCGGGGGAAGAGGAAGAGGGACGGACAGGGTAAGACTCTGCCTCTTAAAGAAAAACATGCATTCATTCTCCTGTGTGGGGGGAGGGGCTTAGGAGATCGTTTTGGGCTTTAGCAAAAAGTGGGGAGGGACTGAGAAGTTGTTGATGTTTAAATGTTTTGGCCAAGTCCTGGATCTTCGCAATCCTACCTACAGCACCTTTAACGTTGGTGCAATTTGTTGATCAACACCCGCTGGGCACAATGACTTCATGCAGCATCTCAAAAGGCCTGAACGCCAGGTTTGAGCTCACTCCTAACATCACCTTATGTTTCTCTGGCCGTCACAATTCAATGTACAGTCGTGTTTTCTTTCAAATTTAAAAACCTAATGACACCAGATCAACTTTTAACACGTATAGTCCCTCAAGGGAGCATCTTGAGCCCCTTACTGTTTTTTTGTTTTTTTTAATTATATGTGAATACTAGGAATCTTTTAAATATTTTTGTGTATTTATAAATGCTACTGGTCCAGTCATTTTAGGGCCCTTTTACAAAAGAATGGGAATACAGTAAAGTCAATCTCAAGTGAGGAATTTAGTAAGATCAAGACCTGGCTCGTAGACAACAAGTTGTCTCCTGATATTGCTAAAACACAATTACATATTTTTGGTTCAAAACCTGTCTGCCTTTTAGAAGTTTCTAGATAGATGTAGATGAAAATTGATATGACCATGTGTTGCAGGTCCTGGGAGGGCCAGAGCGGGGCACTCTAGACCTCCAAAGATCAGACTGGTTCCTGGTCCCGGCATCCCAGTGGTGCCCGGAGAAAACACTCTTTTCATGGAGTCCTACAAGAACCTACAAGAACAGCACTCCAGCTACAACGTTATCCCAGGTCAGTGAGACAAATAACACTGCCTTAATCCAGGTAAGTAAAAGCAGCAAGACTAGAAACAAAGCCTTAATCCAAGTTAATGAGACCAAAACTTTCGTTTAGTGAGACCAGTAACTCAACCTTAACTCAGCTTAGTGAGAACAGTAACTACTACAGATGCTCTTATCAGGCTTTTTAGGGTTTAGGGTTATAAATTAGGATTTAATAGTTATACTTCCACAAAGATACATGTTCACATTTCTACAGAGCTCTGTGGTGAAGGGTGTTATGGGTCCCATACCTCTAAAATAGATCTGCAACATTTATTATTTTCATTATCAAATCCTTGAGTCTTTAAAATAGGGAAGAGATCTTTCACAATTTCCCAGTCCAAGGTGAAGTAGCCAGTTCTTAAACTGAAGAAGTTGGAGCCATCAAAAATGTGTTGTTTTGGCTTGATAAACTGTTTATATTTATTATCAAAGTTGTTGCAGATCATTTTCTGTCGATAGACCAATTGATAAATCAACAATCGTTTCCACTCCCCTACCAAATATAACATGCTGTGCAATGCTACAAGCTGATTAATCCAACTTCTGTTTGGGAAGCAAGTTACAATAGAACAATGGAACTGAAGTGGACATATTAACATAATATCCAAAGTTTAAAAGAAAACAACCATGTGAAAGTCGCTGAGCGAAACCAGTGCGGGTTTGTTTATGTGCAAATGGAAAGGCATGTTCCAGCCTTTACTTTATAAATATAAAATCTCTGATACCACCAAAAATAATCCACAAAAAGTTTGTTTTAATTTAGAAAATAAAAACATGTAGGATAAAACTTCAAACTTTCAAGTAGATTGAAAAAAACTATTTAACAAGTTAATTTGTCTCAGTGTTTGTATGTTTATGTGTAAACCAACATGGAAACAGGCCAAGTATGTCTTGGCATTTAAAACTGGTAAGTGGTATATTACATAAGAGTTTTTTAGTCAATAAATCTTATTACAACAAAATAAAAAAAATTACTTAATAAAACATTTTAAATCAAACAAGATATAAGAGAACAGCTTAGCTCTGAGGCTTCATCCTCTTCTCATTCTGAAGCTGCCTGTTACAGCTCAGTAATTTAATGACAAATCATCACATTCCAACATGAACAGAATGGAAAACCATCTGTGGGAAAAGAGCTTGGTCCCACACAGAGTTAAGGACAGAGACTCAAAAGAAGGACCTCAAAGCTACGTAGAAACCCTTCAGTTTAAAACAATAAAGTCAGCATTATGTAATTAGAAGGGAAGGTGGTGCAGGTATTTTTTTCTGGTTCTGTTTTTGCTGTTTGGGATCTAAGAAAACATGCCTCTGTGTTCAGACAAGCAGACAACACTACTGTACTACTAACAACAACAACCAACAGCAGTTACAGAAACAGAAAGTTAAGATGTCGTCCGACAGCATAACCAATCATCTTTGCGAATGTTACAGGGTAACAGTGTGAAAGCTAATTATTGATCTTGGGAACAGTAGTTTGATGAAATAAGGAGATCTAAGGTCAACCTAATAGCCCATTGTCTTTATATTTAATGAGGGCCCTAAGAATGACACACTTTAAAAGTGACCATGCATCCTCTGTGACTCTGGTGCATTGTGCCAACGCATTGGTGCCTCTCCCCTTAATCAGCATTTACTGGAATTACATATTTCAGTCTTCACTGCATCTGACCCTTTGTTCTGACTTTTTTTTTTTTTTTAAAAATTAGGCCATTTACTTTTAGGTTATATTAGCGAATGCACAGAAAGATAAAAATTTAGACTTTGGGGGCTCCTACGTTTCAGTGCTTAGGTTTGGCTGACCAACAGTCCAAAAAGGTATTCAGTTAATAATGACATAAGAAAAGCAGAAATATTGTCACATTGGAAGAGGTTGAAACATAGACTTATTTGTGTTTTTGATTTAAAAATGATAAATTGATTGACAACAATGAATGGGCAGTTTTGTCATATCAATGAATCAACTAATTTTTTCACTGCAAGTAGAAAATGTCATGGAAATATGCAGTGATCACCATAGAATAATGGTGTCACAGCAGAGTCTGATGGTTGCTATGATTATTTAAACAAAACCCTGCAATTTACTAGACAATACAGATATTCTACAACAGCAAGACAATATTTTACAGAGAAAAGAAAAGCTCTAAAGTATGTGCTCCAGCAGAGATGACAGGGTGACAGTCACACTCCTCTCAGTAAAAAGGACAGAAATAGGAGAGACGGTATTTAAGGGCAATAACCTGAGCCTCTTAACTACCTGTGTTTCTATGGACGTAACAAAGAGCATACCATTAGAAAGGATAGATGACAGACAGGACAGACTTAAAATAGAAACAAAGAGCGTCTTCCTGCTGTATCACAGTGGTTTACAGTTTTTCGTACTGACTCACAGCCAGTCACAGCCTCGTCCTGTCCCATGTCTGATGTTAAAGGTGGAGTTAATGCAGAGGGAGGAGTGGAAACGCTACAAATCACTGCTTTGTCTAGTTCTGATGGTAAAGTACAGGCTTTAGATTTGACTAGACGCATACAGCAATTACAGCAGCAGGGTCTGCTGCTGCTGCTGCTGCTGAAGAGGAGGATGAGGAGGGTCCAAACAGTTTGGTTGTTGTTCTGGATGTTAGGTTAAAGCTGTGACCCTGCAGGTTTAAATTTGCCTTGTTCTAGACCTCTAATCTCTGCCCACATTTCCATGATTCACTTCTGTCTGTTGTTGTGCTCGATGACAGCTGTTCCTTCAGTGGAAATGAGAACAGGGGCGTCAAATTATAAAAAAATGTTGCCATCCGCTGACCACTGTTTGTGGCAACTGCATGTGTAAACACATCTGCCTACCCAAACAGGCAAACTATTATAAATAGAACCATGATTGTGCCTGCTGTTGGTGTGGGAGTATACGTATGAAGGTCTTTTATTTTAGCCGCATCACGCTGGCTTTCACTGACATATTACTGATGTTAAATAGACTCGCGTATAGACTCGGTCATAATTCAACAATAACCAAATTACTTTTACCCTCTTCATATTTCAACCACTGTGAAACCAATAAGGATCTTGAACTATAATGAACTACTGAACTGACTGTGATGTGTCTGTTTCAGGTAAGCAGGGCCAGTGTGTGTACCGGGGTCTGACCATGTTCAACCAGGCTGTCTGGTCTCCTAAGCCCTGTGTGACTTGTCTGTGTACCGGAGGGCGAGTGGTTTGTGACGAGATCACCTGTCCCGTAGTACACTGCCATTTCCCCTTCACCCCTGCTGGGGAGTGCTGCCCCGTCTGCATGGAGTCAGGTAGAAACACAACATGTGGAAATGCCATGGTGCAACATCAAGAGGCAACAGAGATGATGAGAGGAGGTGATGGCGCAAGGGATATAACACATGCCTTTGGTGCAGGAGACCCGGGTTCGAATCCCACTGAGATACATCAACCATTGTCTCCCTGAGCAAGACACTTAGCCCATAGTTGCTCCAGAGACGTGCAACCTCTGATGTATATATAGCAATTGTAAGTCGCTTTGGATAAAAGCGTCAGCTAAATGACATGTAATAGTAATAATAAAAAAGATGAACAATGTTTGACAGTCAGGACCAATATTTGAAGGATTTTCATTCAACACTTTAAAAATCAGTTTTTTGGGAATCATAATTAGACCTACATCTACCCTCAGCTTTCAAACAGGTTCATTTGATCAAGTAGAAGTCTCATTTTGGAGTTAAAGTCTTCATCATGCAAGTTATATTACTCATCACTCGTCTCATGGAAGAAATGAAATTAAACAGTTTCCATCTCTGAGGCCTCGGCATGTTGCTTCTTGTTCCATCATGACTTTACAAAATGTGTTTAGCACATTTTGGAGCAGTTCAACACATGTTGTGAAAGTTTTAACATGTCTGTATTATTGGAAGATACTACATGTTGTTTTCAACATGTCCAGGATAGGTTTCACTTTACTGTCAATTCAATCTTACAAAGATGAAAACTGGAGGTGCAGCACATCTGAATCTACAAAAAATGCAAAGCTGTAAAAAGAAAAAAATACCAGGTGCTCACGGTTGAAAAGTTGTAAACTCCAGGTGAATCAAGGTGCTCTTGAAGTCAAACTTTATGGTCAAATATAGAAAAAGGGGAAGCCACACGGGCTAACTTCAGGCACACTTGCACCAAACCCAGGATATAGTTAAAATGCAGTTATTAGTTTAGAGCATATAAAAGTTAAAAATCTCTAACAAAGGAGTCTTTGCCTCTTACGTACATACAAAGATATATAGACAAGTTGCCAAGCAACATTATTGTGAGCTGTGTGCACATATGGGCAGCAAACAAACCAGAATGTGTGAGTTTATAGGGAGGTCACCTTAAGAAGTTGTTTTGTGCCATAAAGTGCACAAATGACAAAAGTAATGGGTGGAAATTGTTAAATAACCCAAGAAGGAAACTCCCGTTAGCTCCAAGTAGATAATAGCTGATATAATTTCTTGATCTGGAATTTTAGTTTTGTACGAAACTTTGTGAGGAAGAAACGCCTTCTTTAAGGTCAGACTGCTAACAATGTTACTGTGTATTTGTAGCTGTGTGGTAGCTCAATAGTGCATTTGTCAGGCTCTGTGATCAATGCTTTGCTGATCAGCTCCATATATTTATTTATTGTAAACAACTTGTCCATACGACCTTTGTGAAATGATGTAGGAAAAAAACTGCAGTAGTTGAATTGACAGTAACAAACTCATTGTTCACAGTCATACACTGCACAGTCACTGTGTGCATGTATGGAGGTGAAGCAGGAGGAAACCTCTCAGACATTTGGTAGGTAGAATACAGCACTGACATGGTAGCAATAACCATAGAAACATGTACGCACATGTATTAACTATGTCTGCTATACTGCACAGTATGTGTGGAGTCAACTGTAAAGGAAAAACACTAAGAGCTGTTTTATACTATTCTTATTACTTTAAGAAACGTGTTGGCATTAAGTGTTATACAAGTGAGCTAAGGTTGGTCTAAAATATTAACACGTTCATATATATATATATAAATAAAAGATAGTTTTAATGCGTTTTATGGTACTTGGTTTTGCAAAACAAAAATGAATTCAATTTAGATTCAGTACCAGCTGGCACCAACATATGTGAACACAAAAAGAGCAGCTTTACCTGACTGTGGTCATACAAGAGCAGTTCAACGGGATCTGGTCCAGACTGGTCTACAGCAGCCGTCTGCTCTGTAGCTACAACAAGCTGGTCTGTCTGCATGTTTGTCTACAACACTAACACACAGCCGTTTGTCTGTCCACCTGCTGTCTGTCTGTCTGTCTGTCTGTCCTCAACAACTTTAATCTCCATCCTGTATCATTCTCTTTTAGTTTTATTTTTACTTTCTCTTTTGTCTTCTCTACTCTTATTTCTATCCCTTTCTTCCTTCCTTATTTCTATACCGTCACCTTTTCTTTCCTCTCGACCACCTCCTGCCCTCTGATTGGCTGCCCCGCACCACCCTACACCCACCCTAGACCCTGACCTCAGCCTTGACCTTTCTGGTGACTCCCCAGTTGGCAACGACCCCGGCGAGCCCGTGAGCCCGCTGACCCAGGAGGAGATCCAGCGAATCCTCTGGCGGGAGGAAGAGGAGCACCGCGAAGAGGAGGAGCGCCTGAGGAAGAAGGATGAGGCCAGGAAGAAGAGGAGGAAGCAAAGGAAGGAGCAGGCAGAAAAACAAAGGAAGATAGTGGAGGAGAGGAGGAGGGAGGAGGAGGAGGCACTAAGGCGACAGGTGGAGAAAGAGGAGGAGGAGTGGAGGAGGGTTATGGAGGAGGAGAGGAGGCGGCAGGTGGAGAAAATGAGACAAGAGGAGGAAGACAGGAAGCGCAAAGAGGCAGCGGAGAGAGAAGCAAGGGAGAAGGAAAGGAAGCTAGAGGAGGAAAGGTGGAGGCAGGAGGAGATGCTGAGGAAAGAACTACTGGCTCTGGTGGAGGAGGAGGAGGAAGAGGAGCAGCAGGAGGAAGTAGAGGAGGCGTGGCTGAGAGGAGATGTGTTTGAGATGCCCCCAAAAGGACCTGAGGAACCTGAGAAACCAGACCTCTTCCCTGCTCCCATTCCAAGACCTCCTGCTGCCACAGAGGATGAGCTGAAGGAGATGGTAGCAGAGGTGGAGGAGGAAGGGGAGGAGAGGGAGGTGCTGGTAGTAAACAGAGGAGGCCTCCCTCCAGGCTGCTACATCTCTGATGTCACTCTGACATGCGAGAACGCCAAACTCATCTACTTCCCTCCTCTGGCCATACCGGAGCTCAGGTCTCTCAGTCTGGAGGGTAAGTCAGCACCAAGACCAGAGAAGGAGCAGCTAGTGCCAGAGAGCTCCACACACTGCAACACGCAGAACAATCTTTACCACTTCAACACATGTCACTCGTGTGAGGATGAGCATTGTATTATTGTATAACAAAGATTCAGTTGAGATTTACTTTCTTTTTTTTAATTAATTGCACACATTATTTTTATTAGTTACTTTTTTCAAATACTGGAGGTCCTAATTCAGAACTCTTAAGTTGCTTAAAGGATGAGTCTGAAATCATTCTTTAGTTTCCTTATTATCAACAAATCTCACAAAAAGACCAAAACCAACAATGTGTTCGTCCGTCTACTGCAATACCCGTTTATTACCCTACGGCTCAACGACGTATAGTTTCTTTTTAAAGGTTCAGTAGTTTCCTAAAAAAGCTGGGCACTGTAATTTTTAGGAAACGTTACTCAAACATGAGGACACGATTAATTGACTCATCAGCATTTCGGTGGCAGCCCTCGTCTGCCCATGAGATTTGTTGACAGTAAGAGAAATATAGAATAACACCAGACTCATACTTTAAATTATTCATCTAAAATGAATGGAAGTTTAATTAGGAGATTATGACTCCAAAAACTGATGTGACACGATCAGCTTGTCCGTTTCATTGCTAATAAAAAGAGTGAAGAGAGACACTTGCAGCAAATTCTGCCATTTTATTCAATCAAATGGAACCTAATCCTATACATTGCATTTAGAAACAAAAAATGCAATTAAATAAAACCCAAGCAACCTGAGAATCACAGTCACCAATTTGAAAACACATGCTCTCAGTGTAAACTGACTGAAACTCTTCTGACCTGCAGACAACAACATCAGCAGCATCCCAGAAGAAGCCTTCAATGGCATCCCTAACCTTGAATGGATCAATCTGAAGAAAAACAAACTCACATCTGCCGGCATTGATGCTAAAGCCTTCAAAGTAAGACGCTAAACCAATGCAGCCCTTCAGAATAAAACCCAACTTTTCTTCCAACCATCTCGCCAATTCTCAATTCTAGTGTTTCTCTAAAGGCGACCAAAGTGTGAAGGCAGGTGTGTAAACCTGACATATTGAACATCTGAAGTAATACAATCAACCAGAAAGAAATGAAATATGGGAGAATTTCAGACATAATGGCAACAATATTCCCAAAGATGTTTAGGTGTCACATAGACCAACAAGACAAATAACGGAAATAACAAATCAGTTAATGTTTCTAAATACTTGAAAATAAGAATTGTTGTTTTCATTACCTTAGAATGTGCAGTTATATTTACATAGGAAGGAGGAGCGGGTCAGCCATGTTGCACCGCCATGTTTCTACATTAGCCCAGAACGGACAAACCAAACACTAGCACTAGATAGGGCCATTTGTGTGTTTGCGTCAGCCACCATAGTTCTCCTACACATTTGGCACACACAGTAGCAGTTTCAGTTGGTTGCAATCTTTAACCTCACCGCTAGATGCCACTAAATACAAACTGTGCCTATAAATAAACCTGTGATCGTTTTTTAAAATGGGCATTAACTAAAAGCTGTAAAAGTATAAACAGGCCAAAGAGATGTACAGGCTTTTTTTTGGAAATAATATTTGTGGTATGAAGGGGGTCAGTCAACTTCCCAGTATCACCAGTACCTGTGTGTGTGTGTGTGTGTGTGTGTGTGTGTGTGTGTGTGTGTGTGTGTGTGTGTGTGTCTCAGGGTCTGAAGATGCTAAGGCGCCTGTACTTGGATGGGAATCTTTTAGAAGCCGTGCCCGCTAACCTTCCACCTACCCTGCAGGAGCTGAAGATCAGCGAGAACAGACTGAGAGGAATCAATAAACACAGCTTCCAAGGTACTGCCATAGTATCCCATGATGCACCTCCATACTGAAAATACTCTGCCAGCTTTCATTCAATGACAATAGATTGTAGACTCATCACACCGCTGGTCTTTTTGAACTGTGAAAGTATAGTTCACTCTACATTTGCAAAACATCAAAATGATACAGAATAGTGTGTCTTTCTCCAGAGACAATAACCAGATACACTAGGAAGCTACATTTTGAAGTTTGGCCAACTCACTAAGATAATGTTTATTAGCTACAGTTGACTTAAGCTGGCAGTGGCAATTGTTGGCAGTTGATTGTTCACCTCATAGTTTCACCAAAAGTTAAATCAGATTCAACTTTGACATTTGGTTGAAGGTAAACTAAATTGGACCCTGTGTTGTCAGGCTTTAACCAGTCTTCGTCTCAAATGAATAATAATCATCTTTTGTGTTACATAATTCACAAATGCTACTATTGTACTGTAGGTGAGGAGGGCTGGGCGATATAGAGAACCTACCATGATATTTTTGACTAAATACCTTAATTGGTGCTTTCACAAAATATTTACACAATGAGATTTGGGATAAAAAATCATCAGTAATGTGGATATAATGACTAAGTGGGTAAAGGGAAATAATAGAACCGCTAAGTACATACATTTACTGTAATGCAGCCTTTAAAACCAGTAAGAGACAACACTTATGTCATATTATAGTATTACGATATAAGAGGATATCTAGTCTCATATCACAATATCGATATATTGCCCAGCTCTACTGTAGGTGCATTGTTTTGTTAATCAAATTGCTGGCCCTTTCCTGCAGCTGCCCAGCACTCGGTGATGTAAACCTTTAACTTTGCCTCTCACACTGTGATCTGCATAGCTTATACCACAGTAATGTTATAAATGCATGTTACAATAAAATAAGAATTTGCCATTTTGTTAAGTAACTGACTATTATAGTCTAGTCCAGTGGTTCTCAACCGACACTCACCCGGGGGGGCGCGAGTAGGCTACCAGATGGGACGAAAAAAAAAGAAAAAAAAGAACAGAATTCAGAAAAAAAATTTCCCCCATGTTGAAATGCAAGTGGTTGGACTGTAACACACAAACAAATCATCCTCCTGGCGACTTTTTTTTTTGTCAAAACTAATCTAGCAACTTTTACTGGTGTTATTGGAGACTTTTGTGGTGTTTGGAGACTCGAAAGCACGTATCACTCTCTACTGTGCTCAACGAGCAGCGGGTGTTGCTGTGAGCCCCTCCCCCGTCCAAAAGCCCTCCCAGGCGGTCAGTCTCTCAGTAGCCTCGCGCACCAGTCCCAGCCTTCAGTCGGACCAGAGAGGAGACACACACCACTCCTCATATAAACTCAGATGTTGCTCCTTGCAGACAGAGTGGACGCCTTCACACAAAAACTTGACCTCTGGCATGGCCGCATCAGTCGAGGGAACTGCGACATGTTCCCCAGCCTTGCAGACTTTATTTTATTTATTTCAATCAGCGTCTGAGCACCTGTCAACAATGAGAGAAAAGCCACTGACCAAGCAGGAGTGAGAACGGGTCAAATTAATTTCCTTGTTTCTGTTATGAAGATGATCGTGTGTGTGACTCGAACATCTCACATTTACCAACAAAACGTACAGCGAAAGACCGTCAAAACGCATTTCAGACTGTAGGCTACTGCCAACCTGTATACATTTTAACATCAATGTACGCTGTTTCAATACTGTCTGCTCTCTGCAGCGGGCGGGGCCGCTGCTCCATTTCCCCCGCGACTGACGCGCGCGCACACACACACAATCACGCAGGGTGGATGCAAAAAAAAAAAAACGCAGATGAGACGACACGATGACCTAAATTGAGGACCGCTACACTCGTCATTTTAAGTGCAATGATAAGTTAAAGTCCAATAAGTACTTTATTAAACCGTATGAATGTGTGTGTGTCCCAGGCCATTTTAGGAAATTAACTAACAATGTAAAGATCAACAATCCACTGACAGTGACATATATGTTCATATTTGATGAATTCAATGAATTATAATTTTTTGTCTTAAATCCACCAGCCGTTTTCATATACCAACATTTGCAGCATCCTGAGCCTTTTTGGTAAGGTTCCTAGGAAATCTCAGCCCAGAGTAATTAATTAATAGTAATAATTATTATTCTCCCCAAAACAAGTTTCTTTTCTATTTTTAAAGAACTATTAAAAAAAATTGCAACTTTTTTTGCAACTTTCACTGTCTTCTGCAACTTCATTGCAACACACAAAAGACACCACAACTTTTATCGCAATTTTTAACAAAAGCTCCCGTGAAATCAGGCATTTTGGGCCGCAACAATCTAAAAAAAAAGGCTGTGAAATCCTGGAGGGACTGCCCTTGTGTGTTTTTTCATGTGTTATGGTCAACATTCACCAGTGTTTTTTTGTTGTTGTGGTGCGTGTAGGCTACTCCTGATTTTGTCAGTCATCCCATCTCTTATATGCTGTGTCTCTATGATCCTATCCTGTCCTATTCATGGTAGCCTACTCGTGGACATTGCGCCATCATCACGTGCTGTAGTGGGGGGGGGGCCGCCTTAATAATCCTGCATAGGGGCCCGGTGTTGGCTCGTTACGCCACTGACCTCCTGCCCTCTTTCGTCATTCTGGCTAGCATTGATGCAGGAATACTCTCAACTCTGTGACATCACCTTGAAGATTCTCCTCCCTTTCGCGTCGGCGTATTTGTGTGAGGCAGGATTCTCAGAAATGACTTTGGGGGGGCCCAGCTTGCAAAAGGTTGAGAACCCCTGATTCCGAGACAAATTTCATGTTTACAGTACGTTTATTTTTTATCTTTTAAGATCTGAGCAGCCTGGTGATTTTGGAGTTGGAGGGAAATCTGCTGAGTGAGGGGAATGTAGATCCTCTGTCCTTCACGCCCCTCAAACAGCTCTCCTACCTCCGACTGGGCAGAAACCACTTTCGCACCATACCACAAGGCCTTCCCATTTCATTGCTGGTATGAAGTAATATCTGTTTACATAACTACCGTATCTCTCTAGCTCTAACCTCTTCATTCCCCACACATAGGCAGACTTATGACTTTATTCATAAAAGTCCAGGACACAGTGATCTCTACTGGGTTCAGAAACCATCACCAACCACAGTCTGCTGCTTTGGTGTGATGGTGCAACCAGTAAACTGACCTAGGCAAAACTAGTCAACATGGCTCAATCCTCAATGGTTCAATAAGTTCAAAGGACTCACTTTGAAAAAACCTTTGTACTGACATTTTGGCAGGCAGTTGGCAGAAATAGGTACAGCACTCAAACAAAAAGCTCAAAATAAGTATTAATAAACCCACCAGCAACATATTGTTCAGCCAGTCATTTAGATTAGCTGATGCATCAGTATTTTTTTTTTTTTTTTGGCTCTGATGTTTAAGACTCCTCCACTGACTTAACTCTGCTTCTACCTGTGGGAAACCAGTCCACCCAACTTGTAATTACTGCCTATGGTTAACCACACACACCAGGGACATGCTACTGCTGTAAATCTCTTAAAACCAACCAAATGTTATGACCTTGGATTGTTTATACACTCTATTGTAAATCCAAAACCCAATACCTTTTCTTTTCATTAGTCCTGAAGATTGTGATCTACCTTTAACATTAATTATTTGCTAATTAGCTCTGGGATTCCAGGATTTATCAGACACTTTCACCTTTGTATAGCCAAGTGTGATAATGATCATGATTTAAGGATGATGTAGAGTGACTACTGTCCGCAGACACCTAGAATGTGTCAGTGTGTGTCTGGTGTTCATCTGATTAGGTTGCCAGTTTAAACAAAGCTTGTAGGTAGAACAAATATGAATTTAGATTTTGGGGTGTATTATGCATTTATAACTCGAAACAGTCCCAACAAACCACAGGCTTGTGTGCCAAGATCTCCTAACCAAAAGCGCTTAGTTAACAAAACAGTTTAATGACAAACTCGTAACTCATTAAAAACCTCATTATGGGATCCTACTGTGACTCCGACACTAAATTCCAGTGATTGCCCATTGTGAGACATTTGGTTCAGTTTTTTTTTTTCTGTCGCTCAGGAGCTGTACTTGGAGAACAACCTGATTGAGGAAATCTCAGAGACAGTTTTCAATCAGACCCACAGTCTGAACGTGGTCTCTCTGAGACACAACAGGCTGGAGGAGAACAGGATCGCCCCGCTGGCCTGGATCAACCACAGGTCAGACAAAAAAAAAAGACCTGTCACTATCACTCATGATTCCCCAGGGTTGCAGGAATTTACTAGCTATGTATTTTAATTGTCATGTTGGCTGTCATCAATACAGATATTTTCATTTCATTACCATACCTATGTGCCGTTTCCAGCAGTGTTTTTTAATCTCTCTTTAATTACCACCTTATCCTGATGTATTACTAAGTGTTTCCAAGAGTAAAGGAACATTTGTTTTGGCACTATACTGTACCATAGTGAATGGTATCTTATTTCTATTCAGTTTTTCAATTAATTACTTATGTTCTCATGTTCCATTTCCTTATAAATCCTTCCTCCCATCATCTTCCTCCTTGTCTGCAGAAATCTGGAGTCCATCGACCTTTCACATAATCACCTTTACCTAGTTCCATCATACCTGCCCAGATCTCTGGTCCACTTAGTGCTGGTGGGAAACAACATAGAGAGGATACCTGGTACGTGGAAAGTGTTGATGGAACACTTTGCTGACAAACATTAAACCTAGCAGATGGCAGAGGTTTAAAATTAACTGTTGGAGTGAGGAATTCCTCAACGTTTAGGCCACCCAAAATTAAGAATGACATACTATTGTATTTTCAACGGCATGAAAAGAGCTCCAAGGTGAGACTAAACCCAAGTTTCAGGTACTTTTAGGGGTTGCCTTCAGTTATCTTAATTGTGATTGGTTGAGACGAAGAAGGTCAATTACAACAAACACAAGAGTACCCACCGTATTACTACTGCATCTGTAGGGAGCAGGACAACCAATACTTAATAAGAACTCAAGAACACAATAGAGAACACTAGTTGGGGAACTTGTTGAACTTGAACAGTTAGTTGGAGAGAAGGCCATTCAGAAGATGAGAATATGTCTCATACTCTTGCAGAAATGGGAAAATATGACAGTCGTGCAGGGAAAATATAAAACATATGCCTGCAGTGGCGCCAAACCAAAAAACCAAGTAGGTTAACATTCTGGACACCGTTTTGAGCAATTGACCGGCCTGACTGTCTGCCTTTGTATCTCATATAGATGAAAATGTGACAGTTCATTACATTATCAGCTCCGTCATCTTTGTCCAACAGTCCCTTACTTCATTCACTTACCAAAGAGACTATGTAAATGCAATTATGAAATTTGATAGACATATAAAACAAACTAATCGTGTGTAGATTGTAAAAAGACAAACAAAAAACAGGGTCATGGTCTTGCATAGTTTCATTGTTTCCTTCCAACACCTCCACAGGTTTTGTCTTCGCCCACATGGACCCTGGTTTAGAGTATCTCTACCTCTCTTACAACAAACTGGATGGAGAGGCAATCGAGCCCGAGTCGTTCTTTGGCTCGTACCAATCCATGGTGGAACTGTGTCTGGATCACAACCAGCTGGTCTCTGTCCCATCTGGCATCAACGAGATGACCAACTTACACTTCCTCAGACTCAACAATAACATGATCAGGTATGAAGCCATCATCCACAAATATCCATCTATTAGGGATGAAGGATTTCCTGTGCTTTTAAAATGATTACTTCCTGGGAATATTTCAGTCTTTTCTCCAGTATTCCTGGGATCTTTCACCACGAATGGAGTTAGATTTTGAACAGAACTATGAACAATTAATCATAAAATTATATTTATTCAAATGATATGTATTTTTAGTAGAAGACCCATTCCTGTTTAAAAAAAAAACACACAATTTGAACCTAACAATGATTTGATCCTGTTTTTCATCAAGTTTCACCAGTTTTAATCAGTGTGAGTGGTTACATGGAAGTGTGAGTCTACCTTAGCGCTGACCTGAGGTCATACTGTGTGGAGTGGCAGAGAATATCCGCCACATGCAGCTATTTGGGATAAGGAAGAACGGTCGATGGATGTTTAGTTCTAACAATTGGTTGATCACTTGCAACTTGAGATTGAGGCTATTCACTTAATTAAAACTGACAGAATACTTTTCATTGACAGATTTTATGCTCCACTTTGTTCATACTTTAAATAATCATTTGCCACTTAACTGTAAGCTGATGAGTAACTGTAAAAAGCCTGCTGCAGTTGACCCAGTTAGATTACTGAAATAACAGCATTTCATGGTTGAACTACATCTACAACAGTTGGGTGGTAGCGCTAATGAGGTTTGGAGAAGATGTATTTTATTTAATGCATACATTTTTTCTCAATATGTGAACACACACCCAAACACATGCTAAAAGTTTCCGTTCCGGTCCGTCATTTCAACCAGTTATAACATTGTACTCATTAAGCGTCTAAGGATGGAGGGGATTATATGTACAAATTGTAAAGATATTTAAAGAACATTTTTGATTTGTGATCTCGGGCTACATCAGTGATGGTTTGACTTGACCAAGTTTATTGCTAAGATCTGGAAGCTTACTGTGTTACTAAATGTTAGCTATTAACTTGATGAGAACATGAGAACAATGCTATCATGACTAATAGAAATGACAGAGAACACTATAGAAATAGGACCCACATTGTAATAAATAAAAATGATCAATTAAAAGTGTCAATTATAGGTATGTCATTTACAGCATAATGAAAATAGATATTGATTCTTAAACTACAAACATAGGAACAAGTTGTAACAAGCAGCTTTTTCCCTTAGTTATCAGAACTCTGAATTCCTCCCTTTAGCCCCCTCCTTACATACCACTGACATGTATTTCCATGATTGTCTGCTGTTAGAGTAACATACTGCACCGCAATCAAATTCCCCCGGCCTTGGTTTATCTATAAACATTGACTTTACTGTTAATTTAAGTAGCAAAGCTGCAGACAGAAAACAATGAAACCAGGTGATTAATGACAGAGCTCAAGAAAAAAAATAAAAATTCCATACATTCCTATAAGACCAACAACAAAGACTCCCACAACAGACCAGATGACTGAATTCTTCATCTCAGCCCGCCAGACATTAAAGCTGAAAGTTCACTGAACTGAGATTTGTCTTGACGACAAGAAACAAAACAAGCTGATGCATGTTTCCACCTCAGAGTCACCCCAAATCACCTTATTACTCACTCACAGGTCCACGCACGGTACACATACTTAGTCCAAGTTGTAGGATGGTTTTATATAACATTTTAAACACCATAACCATTTTCACTGCCGAGATGGCTGATACTCCCGATGGGAAATTGTAACCAGCCTCGAAGCAAATGCTGCAGATTATTTTAACATATGTGATACTACAGAACAAACCATAACAATAACCTAAAGTACAGACTGGTTCTAGTGTTAGTCAAAATCTTGGATGCAGCATTCTAAAAAATGAAATGTAGTGTTCTTATAGATGTTTTAGGTAACTTGGCAAAAAGGGAATTTGTGTAGTGTAGGCAACTTGTAATAATCAGCATTTCATCATCATTCTGACTTAAAAGTGGTCTCATTTTGGCGATGCTCCTAAGGGCGCTTTCACACCTGCTGCCTTATTTAGTTCAGTTGAATCGCTCTAGAGTTCATTTTCCCCCTTGGTGCGGTTCATTTGGGCAGGTGTAAATGCAGCAATCGCACTTGGATGCGCACCAAAAGCTGACCTAAACAAGCGTACCGAGACCTGTTTGAAGAGGTGGTCTCTGTATGTTTTCAATCGAACTCTGGAGCGGTTTGTTTGCGGTGGGAACGTGATCCGACCTCAAAACGCACCAACTACGTGTACTCCGCAAGTCTGAGCTAAACGGCTGCTGTTGTCTGGTGTGCTTTACAATCTGCGATGCGGCAGAACATGCAAACTGTAGCAGCTTGCATAATACAACAGCTAGAACAGTCTGGTAAGACGTCACTTTACTGTAATGCAGCCTTTAAAACCAAGAAAAGACAACACTTGTGCCATATTACGATATCCAAAATCTAAGACAATATCTACTCTCATATCATGATATCGATATAATATCAATATATTGCCCAGCTCTATATGAATGTAAGTATGAACAAACAAGAAAGCCAAACATTGACACATTTTTTTAATATTGGTCAGACAAAACAGGCTTTAGATAATTGTGATGGAAATGTTCTGACAATTTATAGACCAAATGATTAACTGATTGAGGAAATGATCGTCACATTTATTGATGATAAACAATCAACATTAGTTACACTTTTTGTTATGCACATAAAAGGACTAAAGCTGCGTCTAACTGCATCCTTATGCTGTGTCTTCCAGGAGTATCTCTGACGAAGGCATCTGTGACCCAAACCACAGTGGGGACACCACCCTGGTGGCCCTGAGGCTGGAAAACAACTACATCGACCCCCAGAAGATCTCACCGACAGCCTTCTCCTGTGTGCGCTCCTCCTCCAGTGTGGTCCTTAAACCCCAGAAAACCAAGTGACCAACCAAAACCAAAAACTAAAAAGACACTTGTTTAAACCCCCAGAAACACAGGGGCAAAAATATTTAGATTTTTTTTTTTATGTGCCAAGAGAAATCAAAACATAAGATATTTCCCCTCCCCAACTTCCTCTGATGCTCTATGCTGCATAAAAACAAGATTTTCTTCTTCTTCGAACCTTTTAGGTCTGGCAAGTTGTTTTGCACTGTCGCCTGGCCAACCTTAGCCTGGTGTGAAGTTGACAGAACACCTTCAGACTTCAAATCAAACACATCTGTCTCCTTTAGTAAAATGTTAAACTCTCTAAAATGGAAAGAACTCCTGCACCATACACAGTAAAATGAAAATGCTAATAAAGAAATGGAAAGAATTCAATGAAATGAGACCACAAGCCCAACACATTATTTTTAACAACCTCACTACCTTCATGTTCCATTTCTCAGCTCCGTTTCTTCCATGCCTTCTTTCATAAAAACTCGGACATGGAAAAGAGTAGCGTGATCATGTGTGACACATCCTTCAAGCTTTTTGTGTTAAAGATATAGAGCACAGGTGTCAAACTCAAGGCCCGCGGGCCAAATCCAGCCCCTCGCAGATTTTGATCTGACCCTCATATCAATTTAGGTTTACAATAAATGTTGGCACACAGCTTTTGTCACTTTTCTGAAGTTTTTGTCACTTTTTTCAATGTTTTTGACAGTTTTTCTGGTGCTTTTTCCAATTATTTTTTTTATGTTTTAGTCATTTTTCCTTAATTTTTTTTCCACCTTTTTTTGTGCTTTTGTCGATGTTTTTTACCCAACGTTTATGCCACTTTTCCCGACGTTTTCTTGCTGCTTTTTCCCACGCTTTTTTCAATGTTTGTGCCACTTTTTTCAGCTGTTTTTTTTCCAATGTTTTTGATGCTTTTGCGATGATGGCTAAGCAACTTTTTCCCCAACTTTTTCAGGACTTTGTCGACTAAACTGTAAGTGAGAAGACTTTATAAGACATGCAATAATACGGTCAAAGCGGTCATGTTGAATGTAAAAAAATGTTTTTAAAAAGCTGCTTGGTCACTTCTCTATCGTCATCGTGTTAAACCCGCAAATAGCGCACCAGGTAAGCCAGTTTGTGATTCGTCCCCGCAAATTTGTAACGGAAGCAGGATAGATAAAACGTACTGGTTTCCAGCCTGAGCTGCAGGGCGAAATCTAACCGTCAACACAGAAATGTTATTTAACCATACTATAGGTTTATGTCTATGCTTCAAGTATCAGCCAGTTAACTGTAGTATAGTATATTAATAATTCAACATCAGCACTGACAGTGGATAAAAGAAGGCTTCTGCGGGTTGGGAGAGTAAATCCTTTATGTATGAGCGGGAGGATGTGAATTAAATGCTCTTGTAGTAAACAATTTCAACATTTGAATTAAAAGATCTGCCCTTTACTTTGCTCTTGGCTGGCCAACATGCATGAATGAAATGACAAAATGTCTATTTAATGTGTCAACAATTATATACTATAGTTTAACACAATGTTACAATGCAGGATTCAAATAAACTTCAAACTTCACAATGTTCCCATTACTGCCTGATTGATTGAAGATAACAGGACAATTATAACAACATCACTGGAAGTCATGGTTATTAGGTTTCAAAGTGCAATACCATATAAACTTGAACATAAAGCAATGGACCTTCACAACTACAAGAAGGCCTTTTCTTGTAGTTGTGAAGGTCTGTACGAGTCCCTGTGACTTGCAAACGATGCAATGTGCAACAATACAACAATGTATTGACCAATGTTTGTTTTGTTTTTTTTCCCATAAATTTAGATATGTAGTGAACTGGACATTTTATCTGTGTCTAGGGGCTCATACTTTTTAGCATAATGTCATAAGGTTCTAGTCATCTAGTTCATAGAACAATGGAGGCTGTGTTTAAATGGTCGAACAAGTCTGCCACCAGTGCAAAACATTGAAAAAAGCCAATTTTGCACATCTAAAAATATTGTATGTTTGAAATGGGGCAAAAAACGTAATATTGTGTGCATGTAAACACAGTCAGAGCTGTCCCTACTACTTTATAAATTGCAGTGCCTCTACAGTGAATTCCAACCTGTTCTAATAATTTCCAACAACCCTGAAAATGTAAGATTTAGTGAATCGTATATGCCATAGCCTGATGATCTGGGAACTGCCGTGAATAGGCACAATACCAGACCTCTTTGAACGGATTAAAAATGTGGTGACTCAGAAGTCTGGAACGAGGCTACATAAGCCTCATGTTTCCATCTGGAACACTGTAGAAACACCTTGAGTTTTTTTTTTATTTTATTTTTTTTTTTAAAGGATTAGACGCATGTTGACATTGAATGCAAATACTAAACCAGCGAGGTATATGAGTCACATTTTCAAACAAGAAGTTCCCTTAGATTACAATCCACTGAATTCCCTGAGCCCCTTCACTGTCAGCACATCCAGTACCTTGAGGAGTACAAGTTAGGTCATTCATTTCATGTTATCAAATTAACACATCAGACCTCAGGGAGGAGGAGGAGTCATGAGGACTGTTAAAGAATGAGTCATGATAAAATGCGGTTGATAAAATCTTTGCATCACATGTCCTCTACCCTCATGCAATACACATCCAGTGAAAGCTGTAATTATCAAAGCTGAAAGCCAACTTTACCATAATATTTTCCTCTAAAAGCCTGAGGTTTAGGATCATTAACTTCAGTAGCAGACAGATCTAACGGACGATTGGAACAGAAAAGCTAAGATGTGAAGAGGACAAAAACCTCAGCTCCCTCTTTGGTAAGACAAATTGGAAATATTATATGCAGACAAAAAAAACGAAGTAGAAAAGCAATAAAAAACAACAATCCGTAATGTCTGGTCACTCTCTAAGTGCAGGCAGTCGCCATCTCATCGTACTTCAGCTGGAAAACTTTCTTTCACCGAGCCGAAGCTCAAAGATCAAACGGTTCTCCTGTTGAAGAGAAAATTCTTTGTGCCTGCCAAAGTGAACAGCTGCTGCGTTCATCAGTCTCTCAAATCAAACACATAAAGGAACAATCTAATAGTCATTAGTCACATAACCTGTTTAAAGCTCCTCATTGCAGTATGTAGGCTTATAATCAGGTTTTATGTACTTAGCAAACATTCTATCAGGTACAAATAAGTAGTATTAGGTTGGACCTTCATTCACCGCCATACCAGGTTAAATTCTTTCGGGATAAATCTTCTACATTATAACTTAAGTCTTATTTTTGTAGTTTTTTGTCCTGAGATGATTTAAATGATATGAAAGACATTTGTGCTAAATGTAAAGACATTCCCCCCAGGTGTTCCTGATATCGTGTTCATGAGAATGGGACAGACGTGAGGTCACAGTGATCTTGATGTGTGATCTCCAAAATCTAATCAGTTCTTCCTTGAACCCAAGTGGACGTTTTCACCAAGAAGAAATTCCCGCCAAGGGTTACTAAGATATCAAGTTCACGAGAATGTGACACCCCGAAAACAAAATGCCTCCGGCCACACCTGTCGCCAGCGCAGAGGCATAAAAATGACTCCTTAGTTGACATAATCTATAGACGCAAACATCCACTAACAATGGGTCTCGAGTATTAAGTATTACTTCATTTTAAGGGGTTACAAGGCAAAAAGCCACTGATCTAAACCACTTTACTTGGAGGTAAAACAAAGTAAGGGCACATTAACTGTATTGTTAAAAATATAGGGTACTGCTATCCTTTATCAATATTAACCTGCAACTTGCCAACTTAATAAACAAACATAGTGTGCAGAAGGTTTTGTATATTTTTGGTAACATGTACCTAAAATGGGTCTATAATTTAAATTCTTAATAGTTGTAAGTTTACTGAAAAAGCTGCAACATTTAAACCTAAATAAATACAGTCATGAAAATGTATTCTTCATACATTTGTAATTGTTAGCTTGCATGTGGACAAATTTGATATTTTTGCATGTTCATATTTCTTGGTTTTCGTAAGGAATTTTTATTTATTCACCTGGAGTCTACCAATTAAACATTGTCTGTATTTCCGCTATATTTAATACCAAATTACATGATCCTATAATACAGCTATCATCATAATTTCAGGCTACTCACAATGACTGATGTTGCTGGTATCAAGACTGTCCACAGCAAGTCTTTACATTTAATAAAAACTTAATGGACAAAATGTGTTACATTGTTAAACTTACTTTGCAACGATTTCAGGTGGAAAGTTTATTGTGTGCTTGTTTTTTTTCCCACATTGATTTTTATTAAGGCACTCACACAAACAATCCACAATCAAAATAATACAGTAAACCAAAAAACAAACAAAATATTTGTTTGGGAGTTACATTTCTAGCAGTTCATCTTTTCTTCTCGTGTCTTCATTTAAATCATTTGTTTCTGTCCATATTCCTCGTTGCTGGTTTTGGTTCTGAATATTGTCATTGTGTGCTTGTTTAATGCGCGTTCCCAGAGCAAATTAGGTCAGAGGGCATGTGCACAAAATGCTAAATTAGGCACTTTACTCCGCAAGAAACCATGGATTGATCAAAACATAGGGGCTTGTTGAACCACACCAATAAGGGTAAATATAGTAATGAATACAGGTTTAGCTCATGGACCACTTTATGATTTTGATGTGGGTGCTCAAGTTCGCGAACACTCATGGAATCGGAGCATATGCCCAATATTTCTAATCCCCATTAGGTGGACTTACAGTATTGTGAAGTGAGGTCATGGTGAACACTGGTCTGTTGTGCAGCCTGGCTGGGTAACACTTCCAGCATTAGGTAACATGCTGAGTTGTGACCCTGCCACTGCTCTAAAAAAAAATGTTTCCTGGCAACTAACTAACCACTAGTTCCTGTTGCACTAAAGCAACAACAGCGCTGAGGCAACTCCTCGGCACCGTCGCCCTGCAAGTTGCCCTGGTGACTCACAGCATTTGAAGGCTCAGATGAAGGAAATTCTTCTCAACATAAGAACACAACAAGCTCCAGCCGGCCCAGAGTTATCACAGCATCTGATGGGTTGGAAAGTATGAGATCCTGAGAGAGAAGAGACATCCTGACCACCACCCATCAGGAGCGCAGACCATCTCCCATCAGGAAATAATCTCTAACATTTAATTTGCAGCTTGAATACTGTAATACCAACAGTTACGCCATCACATTTTTCACTACCACAAACCAATTTTTCCTTTTTGGACTATTGAAACTACTGAATTAAATCTTTCTGCGGCAGACCAGTCAGCTGAGAAGTATGAGGGTTTCATGCACAAGATCCACCAGAACAGAAGATGACAGCACAACAAACATCCTGCTCAAAACAACATTTTAAAAGTTGCATTTGTACTTTTTGGGCAGACTATACCAATATCCAGGCACACATACACACAACAGGAAATACTTTGAGCTGGTGGTCCCTACAGTGCAAAGCAAAGCCTGTGTCCTCACATAGTGCACAGAAAGCAGGTTTACATCGGGTTCTAATTAGATCCCTGCAACATTTGGGAAAATTGTTTCTTTAATCTGGCTTATAAATGTAAATGGACTGTTTTTATATAGCGCTTTTCTAGTCTTAACGACTACTCAAAGCACTTTTACATAGTACAGGAACCATTCACCCACTCATTCGTACAATGTGGCCGAGGCTGCGTACAAGATGCGCAACTCAGGGTTCAGTGTCTTGCCCAAGGACAATTCGACATGGGACTGCAGGGCCAGGGATCAAACCACCAACCTTCCGATTGGCAGGCGACCGCTCTACCACTGAGCCACAGCTGCCCTAACAGGGTATTGTTTCAGCAAAGCTATGATAATGAGGAACTGGAAATGGAGGCTGAGGTTTACACAGGAGATTCATAAAAGTGAACTTGCTTGCATATCAGCTAATGGTGGCTTTTTTGTCATTTATCCAAGCTGCATTTTATTTAAACTTAAAAATATGACAGAACTTTAAAAATAAAATGGCCAATTATGAAAAAGATCACATCATGAAACAACCTGAAGTGCCTCCTTAAAAATGTCCTAAATAAGACCAATCTAGTTCCATCAATACACCCTAAAGAATGCCAGAGACACCACTTCCCATCTAGATGCAACAAAGGTCTTGGCCAGACTCAAACCTGGAACCTTTTGATTACATGGTCAGGACCTTAAATCTGCACACAAGCAGGCTGCCCCCGTTTACACATGTATGATGATGAAAAATGGCAATGCCTTAAACCTACAGTATGAGAGGTTAAACAGTGGAGTGAGAAACTGAGAATCTTTTTTAGGTTATGAGTTTCCTTTAAAGAGTATGTTGAACATGGGAGAGCTCGACAGGCTTCTTTTTGATGAGATGATCATTTAACCAGATCTCTGATGAATTGGAATACATGGTTTCCCACAAAGAAGATGCATTTAAACCAGAACACAGACCCGCTCCCATTTCGGTTTGTCTGATTGCCAAACCAGGGCATATTTAAATGGTCTGGCTCTGGGTCTGCAGTTTCAGCTCAGCTCAGCAGAAAATACCAGCACTGAATGGAAAAAGGAATAGCATAACACGTGAACCCCTGAGGGAGCCAGCTCCTGTTAGCTTTTCCATTATTGGGAGGTATTTCTCATTTCTGCCTCAAATGTAAAGGCATTCCTGTGTTGCCTTGTTAAGATAGACGAGCAGAACACAACCCAGAACAAATTATGTTGATTGGATGTTGCAAAGCATCGCCTCTGTTACTCTTCTGCCTTTACTGTCTCTGCTTTCCAATTAAGGAGGAAATCTATAATAATACAAAAGAAAGCGACCAGTTCTCACTGACTCTGAGGTTAACATTTTTCCCGTTGCCTGTGGGTTGAGATCATGTTAGTTGCTCCTTGGTTTTAGGAATTTTCTAGAAATGAAACGACAGAATAAGCCTTTGTTGGCTTCATCCATCAGTGAAAATAAAGTCTTTCTGTTCAGACATACAGTAGGTGCCTGTTACGTAACGGCACTCTCCACACTGCACAGTGATACTGTTTTTGGCAACTGGTCTACAAAATGAGAACTGTCACTGCTGAAGACCAGTGGAGAGAGTTCTAACAGGATGATATTTATTGATCATCATGACATCGAGGGGTGCTCACCTCCTCACGATGAATCCACTGATTTTATAATTTATTAGTTAATTCTGCTGCCCATTTTTGAGTGATGAGACTTTTATTCAAGTTGTGATTGGCTCGCATGTGTTAGAATGCGCTTGAAGGTGGTCATTAAATTATTCTGTCTATTTCCAAACATGGCATCATGACTTTGCGTAAAAACATACACGCCACTTTCCTAAAGCCAAATGGCGTGTTATCTGTACGCATTTTGAGCTTTCCACGTGTACGTCTATGCTGTATACAGCGGATGTAAACATACACACCACGTGGCACGCTATCACGAGAACGTCACACGCGTGTAAAAAAACAAAAACATTTAGGAAATAGAATAGAAAAAGAATAGTGGGGAAGGCTTTATTAAAAAAAAAAAAAAAAAAAAAAAAAACGGTTGATAAACGCCACAAGCAGGACGTGAACCCGGTTCTCCTGGGTGAAAGTCCTGTGTTTTACCCATCCGCGGACTTCCGTCCTTTCATACTACTCGCTATGGCGAAAATTCACACGTAATGTAGGTCAATGGAGGCCAAACGGCGTTGATAAACACGCTAAAAAGCGATTATGTGTCTTGATAACACGCCAATTGTATGCCATTTTGGCGTGTTATCAAGACGCATAATCGCTTTTTAGCGTGTTTATCAACGCCGTCATATATAAGCCACTTAATGAGATCAGTCTGCTGTTTCAGCTAGCGCAGCTGTAGATTTATGTTAATGTGACACTATTCGAGCTGTGATGGAAGTATAAGAGGAATGTTACAGGTCAGACGTTGTCAGATTGCTACAGAGACTACTGTGTAAAAATTACTTGGCACGCTTATTCATACATAAGACCAACATGCACTATTGCCAGAACATTTAGATAAAGTGAAGAGGTGTATGGGGAAATGGGCTACAGTATGTCACTTTGTAGATAAAGTCGCATGCACGCATGCACGCACGCACGCACGCACGCCTATTCTCTCTCTCTGGGCAGATTGTTTTAAAATAGAGTTAGTGTCTTTGTATCTTTACCTCCTTTTAACCATAAAGATCCACTGCTACCGGATGTCAAGTATTACTACATCTTAAACATCCTCCTCCTGCTGATCACTTCCCAGATGCTTATTGAAATGCACTGCAGGTCAACATGGCAGTTTGGGGAAGTCCACTTATGAAGCAGCCAGAATCTAGATGGCACCATCCAAAAAATCCCTGGCAGGGCTGGCTCACCTCCCCAACTGTTGATGTTTCACTGAGAAAACCCAAACAGCTACAGCAGCTGAACAGTCCCACTATCCTTATTTAACACAGTGTCATCAGGCCTTAGTGTAGGAACAATTCACGAGATGTGAAATATTTAAGATGGCAGCCGGCCGTGAAGGGAAGTGAGGTGAAAGACCTACCAGTATGTTTTATATAAAGACTTGATCATTCAGGAGTCTGAAGCTAACGATCCTGGCATCACTTCAAAGCTCCTGATGAAAAGCACATGACTAAAGTCCTAACATTGCCTTTTCAAATGTAGTCCCAGAGACGTACAGATGGTGTGATCACTGAGAGTCAACAGCTCTTAACTGAAACTGAACCTCTCACCCTAACAGCAGTGGTTTTCCATTGGTGGGGGTGTTCTGAGGGCAGTTTTTTATTTCTGGTGAGAGAGGGTGATGCTGTTCTCCGTTCACTGGGAATGTATTGACTGAGGATTCAACTCTCAGCCTTCCAGCTGGACCCTGCTGCTGCTCACTGTGTGGGGTTTCAACAAGGACACAAACACACCTGACGGCTGAGGTAGGACACACCCTGGATTTATTAATAAAACACTTTCTCATCTTTTACATTTTTTACCTAGTGGATCTAGCATACTATTTTCAGAGAATGCAGCATCTCTGAGGTGTTTAGATCAGTTTACAAGACTTCTGCTGGATGCCTTAAAGGTGGTGGAGGCGTTTCAGAGGAGCCACAGGACTGGGCTGCAAACTGTAGTCTGAACATTTTCATTTCACCAGCTAATCTGGGTCTGCATTGTAGGAAAAACTGATCTATTGTAAGACAGAATATTTCAAATGCACTTATTTCTGAGTGAGTTTGATTTGCGTGCAAATTTTAGAGCACAAACAAAATCAATCTACAGGAGTGTTCTGTGGACGTCTGTGGGTCACCTTTAAAGTGAACTACAGAACTACAAAATCTGAAAGCAAGATGATGTTTAATGGTTGGGTTTTATATTGAATTCTGTGCTCTTTCATGTGTTACTTGCCTGGAGTCTAAGTTCAAATAGATCTCATTTGACAAAAATGTAAGTAATTTTCCATGTACACATGGAGGGAAATCTGTCTGAATCATCTTAAATTTCCCAAAGCAGATCTTACACTAGTATGAAGAGTGCTGAAATTCATCAACAGAAAATTTGCTAGCTGTAATTGTCAATTATACATAGTTATATTTTAAAAGCTACACTTTTTGACATGCCAAATATTCTCTTGTTCCAGTGTGAGAAGTTATGGTTTCTCCCTGCTTTATATCATTGTAAACTAAATATCTTTGGATTTTGGACCATTGGTTGGACATAAACAAGACTAGTCTAGAGCTCTGTTTAATTGGGATGGAAATCTTTCACTATTTTCTGACTCAACTTTTACCTAACCCGAACCCCAATAATCATAAAAAATATTATTTGATTATAACTTATGAGCAGTTGCAGCCATAAATGGTAGGGACATATACTGGTTGCGAGTCCTAATGGAGACAAAGGGGATAAAGAATGGGGACAACCCTCTGGTTTAGTTATTTTATGAAATGCAAACCAGAGAACTCTAAGTTGTAACAGCAAAAACACACCAAGTTGCAAAACACACGTCAAGAAACAGCCTCTTTTGTGCTAAATGTGCACATGTGGAACAAAATACAGTCCGGGTGCAGAGGAAGGGTCTATGATGAGTGGTATTTGCTGTCGCAGCAAGATGCTCGACCACCACCACATATTTGTGGGTGGACTGACTGCTCAACTGAAGGATCACCAGAAGCATGCAATCAGACGACCTCGGCCTTTCTCTGCTGGCTGTGTAAATATGTAATAGAGGAAGATATATAAATCATATTGTGAGTCACCACAGATGCTAAATAGATGAGAGCTAGAGAAACATTGATGTTGGCTGCAAGAACTCATTTCCAGTGGAGGTTTTCAGAGCTTCATGGAAACACTGATAGAAAAAACAGCAGCACTTACTGAATCCGATCACTCTGCATGTTCTTTCACCATGCACTGTTTTAGCAATACAATCCTAAATCAGGCTAATAAAAAAACTGTGAAACTGAAACTCAACTGGAGCACAAAAAACAGTTTGATAGAAAAAACAGCAGCACTTACTGAATCCGATCACTCTGCATGTTCTTTCACCATGCACTGTTTTAGCAATACAATCCTAAATCAGGCTAATAAAAAAACTGTGAAACTGAAACTCAACTGGAGCACAAAAAACAGTTTGATAGAAAAAACAGCAGCACTTACTGAATCCGATCACTCTGCATGTTCTTTCACCATGCACTGTTTTAGCAATACAATCCTAAATCAGGCTAATAAAAAAACTGTGAAACTGAAACTCAACTGGAGCACAAAAAACAGTTTGAGGATCTTAAGTGAAATTAGCACTGAAGGTGAATGGTTACTATAAGTTTATACAGTTTGGCTCCAACACCAAGTGTTGCTGCCAAGTCTACTAAAGCCATCTAACTACTTACCAGATATATGCTTTTATCGTGTTACCATAGTAACCACCAGTGGTGGAATGTAACTAAGTATATTTATTCAAGTACTGTACTTAAATAAAATCTGTACTTCCTACTCCACAAGAGGAAAATATTGGGTAACACTTTACTTGAAGGTATCTACAAGTCATGAACACATGACACAACACATGAATTCTAACCATAACGTGCCATGACATAAACCGAATGACACTTACTAAAAGAAGCGTTATGTCATAAACGTGTATGACTTGTTTATAATGTTTATGACACAATCATGACCATGTCATGTCACTCTTATGTAGATACTTTCAAGTAAAGTGTAACCAAATATTGTTCTTTTTACTTCACTACATTAATTTGGCAGCTGTAGTTCCTGATTACTTCAGATTATGATTTTGATCAGTGATCAGTTTATAAGATATAATGCAATAAGATATAATGCATTACAACAGATTGAACTACTCAAAAGAATACAAAGTAGTTGAAATCAGCTCCACCTTAACTTACTAGATCATTAAAGTACTGTCTCAAAAAAGGTGCCCCAGGGTTCCATACCAGGACCATTGCTGTTCTCCATATGTAAATTATCTTTGTGATAATTTATCAAATACTGCTTTCCATTTTTATGCAGATTGTTATATATTGCTCATCACATTCAGTAGTACCAACTCTTGATTTCCTGCAGTCTGCCTTTGATGTTGTTCAATCTCGTTTGAAGTCAACTTAAATTGGTGTTAAATGGAGACAAATACAAATTCATCTATTCTCGCTAAGATCTCAGCTGCTCAAGGGGTTGAAATTGAAATGATCACCTAACACCTAAGTATTTAGGTATCATTATTGATCAGAACTTGTCATTCAAATCACACATTAAAAACCTTGTTTCCAAGCTGAAAACTTAAACTAAGTTAGGAAAATCCTGTTTCTTCCTCCAGGCAAGGCAACTTTCTGGATTATGGTGATACCTGACCAGTGCCTAAATAAGTTGGACACTGTATACAACCGTGCTTTACGTTTTATGAATGGCTGTGGAAATCTTGTACACCACCACTTTGTATGTTTGTATACATACATATACACACACACACACACACACGCACACACACTGGAGAAAGTGCAGGGGTATTGTAGGCTGTTGAAAAGCTGATGCTGAGATGCATTGCTTGATGAACAGCTGGGGGATGAACAGCACTGCTGGCTTTACTTTATATGAAGGAGAATATACATAGTGATGTATTTTAAATACATTTTCAGAGGCTTGTAGTAGTAGTAGTAGTAATCCTATCCAGTATAGCACAACTATGTTTTGTCTTCTGTACAATTTTAACCCCATCAAGGAGTCTTGCCTTGATGGCTGGGTCCAAATTATATTAAGTCTAATCAAGATCGGGTTTGGTACTGTTCTATTGCTGCAAAAATGTTGTACCTGTGAAGACCTCTGTAAATGATATGCTCATCATTGAAGTGATTAAAATGGATAAAAATAGATGCTGTGAAACTCCTCCTTGTTCTCTTTTCAAACATTGTGTAGAGTTAGTTTTTTCCTGAATGAATTTTAATACCATCCTAAAAAAAGACAGCGATTACACACAGGTCACTTACGAAAAAGTGCCATTGAATGTGAGAGCTAGTAACTATCACAAAATCTTCACTTTTCACAAAATTAATTAATAAATTAATATTCATTAATGTGGGTGCTGCATCTATGTTCTGTTGACGTTAGAATAGTAGGAAAAACAAGCTGCTTGGTTGGGTTATTTCCTCAGTGCCATGCCATCACAGTTTAGTCCTGTCTATTTGTTTTAGAGCTAACCTAACCTCTGTTTTTATCCACAGCTCTCCCTGGTTGCCGTTTCACGGACCAGTCTTCGAAATAACCATGAGGGTCTTCCTCCTGCTTTGTCTGCTGGCGCTAGGCAACACCAAGCCCTACCAGCCGATTAATACCATGGATTTCATGAAAAACTATGACATCATGATGGCTGATTCGGGTGATCAAGACGACGACAATGATGAGGACGACAACGATGATGACGACGACGATTATGATGACGATGAGAACTGTCCGTCTGGTTGCCGTTGCTCACCCAGAGTGGTGCAGTGCTCAGACATGGGTAAGAACACACACAGTTTAAACACATCTGGATCCATGTTACTGTAAACCTAAGCTACATTCATGGAAATTGATTTAAAGGCTTGTTCTTTTATCTAATTATAATTTTTTTTTGAAGGTCGCCATTTAGTTTGGTGATGTATATTTTTCTTTTTGTCTACAAATCCATAAGACTACAACCAACGTCTTAGTGTGTCTCCTAATATTAAATTAGGAGCACTCTTTAATATACGTCATGCAAATGCTCTCATGCTCAACTGACTGACTACTCAAAGTGTTTTACTGTATGTCAGAAAGTGACAAGATGAATGTTAAAAACTGCTGATTGTCTGATGCATTTTACATCAATAAAAATGTGAAGTTTGACTAAGATGGCAGAGTTTCAGTCAACTAAAGCATGACAGGGCACCTGGATAGCTCACCTGGTTGAGTGTGTGCCCCATGTACGAAGGCTCAGTCCTTACCGCAGCGGCCGCGTGTTCGGTTCCGACCTGCGGCCCTTTGCTGCATGTAATTCCCACTCTCTCTCCCATTTCATGTCTCAAGCTGTCCTGTCTAATAATGGCCTAAAATGCCCCCAAAAAAAAATAATTAAAAAAAAAAAAAAAAAAAGGAAATTGCATAATGACTTCTTTACCTATACCTCTCAGCATTATATATGCACTCATGGGTGTTTCATGAGCTCTGATTTTCATCACTTTTGGTCCAACTGTGGTCTTTGTTTAGGCATTTATGTTTCTGTCAACAGGTCAAATCGCTGTTCCTGAGAAGATTCCTGAAGACACTGTGATACTAGACCTCCAAAACAATGATATTACTGAGATCAAGGAGAACGACTTTAAAGGCCTCCACAAGCTTTATGTAAGAGAACTGGTTTACCCTGCACACAGTAATGAAAACCACAACCCCTTCCTGTTAACATTAAATGTATAAACATCAGGCATGTCTGAATTTTGAATGAATCCATCCATCCGATTCTGTTCCAGTCACATCTCCTGCACGCACCTAAACCAGAGTCTATACAGGTACTTATGATCTAGTTCTAGTCTATATCATAATTGCCAATCTTTCTCCCACCTATTGAAACTACCCCCTTGTGACAAATAAATGTTGTACACACCTCAAAACAGTTCAGTGACCAACTCAAAACCACCAAGGAAATCTTGACCACATAAGACAACAAAAACTGGCTAAGTCAAGATGGGAGATTGGAGACTGGCTTCTTCAAGCTTAAACAAGATGGATACATGTGAAATGCATTTTGGTTTTGTAAACAAGACCAACACCGTGTTTACACAGCCTTCAGTTCTCTGTCAGTGTCTACACAGGATGCATTTAGACAAAGAATGTATTGAATCACCACTCTTTGGCAGTGCTCACATGGTTCCTACAGCTTAAGGCAAGTTAGATTTATTTCCTACTACTTCCATCTACAAAATGCCTGGAGTTGGTTCAGAAATGTAAATGAGTCACATTAAGACTCAGTATATACATGTGAATGACAATACCATCTTGTAGCTTTTAAAGTTATTAGATAAGAAGAAACAGCCCAATATTCAGTCAAAATGTAGCCTGCTGCCTTGTGAGATTATGGTCCCTCTGTATCAAACTCCCAGTGAAGGTGTCTTTGATTTAGCTGATGAGAATAAACCACATCAAGGCCAAACACTCTGGATTATGCTGTGCTGTATCAAAGCAAACAGTGAGAATAATCTGCAGTTTTGTGCCAATACAGTGACTTGTAATCAAGTGTTGAATAGTGCAGCTGACTTGAAAAAATATTTAGTTGAAAATGTCAAATAAATCTTTCATATTCTCTATCTTGCCACGCACAGGTTGAATGTTTAGCGTGAAAGTTCATTCTTGACCTTGGAAACAGTGGTTTGACAAAAACAAATACATGAAAAAATAAACTAAAGCTTCCATTCATACACCTGGTGTAAGAAATGGAGCAAAACCCAGTGTGAATTTATAAAATCTTATTCCGATTCCTTTCTTCTCCATCAGGGTCTGTTTCTGATCAACAACAAGATCTCCAAGATTCACCCCAAGGCTTTCAGAAACATGGACCACCTCAGACTGCTGTACCTCTCCTACAACCTGCTGACTGAGATCCCAGCAAACCTGCCTCCCAATATCATAGAGCTACGCTTCCATGAAAACAAGATCAACAAAATCCAGACGGATGCGTTTAAAGGCCTGATGAAACTAAATGTGCTGGGTAAGGTACCTGGTTTCAGCCTCCCGTATCTAATCAGCATAATCAATGGCCAGGGGTGTCCAGTCCTTAGCCAAGGAGCAGTATGCAGGTTTTAATTCAACCCAAACACTGCAGCAGTTAATTTCATTGATTAAACAATGCTTTAAACAGAGGTAATGAAAAAACTGCTACACTGTACTATTCAAAAACTAAACGTGAACTGCCGACTTATTCAGGGCAGCAAGTCCTCAAACTAATTGATCATTTATAATTAAATCAGATGCTTTGTGCTTGTCCAAACAGAGCTGGGCGCCAACCCGCTGGCCAACAGTGGGATTGCCCTGGGAGCTTTTAACGGCTTGTCGACCCTGTACATCGGTATAGCAGAGGCCAAACTAACTGCTGTACCAAAAGGTAGAATATCACTCACCTCATGTTACAGTACGCTGATTTAAACAAATTAATGTTACACTCGTCTTTCTCCTCCAGTCACCCACTTACAGTATTACTACACTGGACCTCAAATACAACTAAATGAGGCATAAAAACCACTAATATCTTTTAATATGACACTTTGATTTAATGTTTGTTTTCAAATCACTATTAAAAGTAATGACGTCTACCCTTTACACTTGTTATGTTTGGTGTGGTTTGTATCTCCCAGACCTCCCATCCTCCATCACAGAGCTGAGCCTGGACTACAACAAGATCTCGAAAGTGGAAATAGAAGACTTCATCAGATATAAAAACCTAAGGAGGTGAAACAAGCCACATTTTGTCCTAGAAACTTTTTTTTTTTTTTTTTTTAATAAGACAACATTTTGGGCAGACTGTCAAATCTGACTCCTTTTCGGAACTCCAATTTCACTGTTTATGTCTTTTAACACAAGTTGAATCCTTTTAGCTGCCATGTAGCTTAAAAGTCTACAAGTCAAAAGTTCACCCTTTATCTGTCACCCCGTAGTGGCTCCGTTTATTTGCAAGTTATAATGGAAAGTTTAAATATAGGTATGTTTGTTAATTTGATGTTTAAATCTATGTTTTTTTCTTCACTTTTACTCACAAGTGGTAATACTACACATTTCAACTCTCTGTTGCCATTTTGCAGGCTAGGACTTGGTTTTAACCAGGTTAAGTTTGTAGAAAATGGCAGCTTAGCCAGTATCCCGAGCATCCGTGAGATCCACCTGGACAACAACCGTCTGAAAAAGGTTCCACCAAATCTCAGCTCCCTGCGCTACCTCCAGGTGGGATATAGAGACACTTTGATCAGTATCAGTAGACTAAAGTGCATGTCTCAAACTGACAATATTAGCTGGGTTTAACTGACAGTCGAGTTAGGACAGGGCTCAAAGCTGGCCACCCCACTCTTAGGGCAGGGCTTTTGAAATGCTGCATGCAGTAACAGTACAGCGCAGCTGTTGGTCAGAAAATTCCACCAACGCTAAAACAGCAATGTCTCCTTTTCATATTCCTATTAAGCTAGGATAAACATGACCTGGAACAATCTCTATACTGGAAGTAAGAGATTAAATTCAAGTTTTAAAAGTTGCAGTGGCAGAAGGCATGTAGTCCAGACCTCCTCTTCTGTAGCCATGTCCTCCAGTTCATCCTAGAGTATCCCAAGGTTCCCATGTACATGTCCAACATCTCAATCTTCCTCTCACTGAAAAGGACCAGTTCCCTTTTTACTATGAACGTTCTACCTGTCGACCTCCTGCTCCATTTTACAATCACAAGACCCCTAAACATTTTCACTTTTGTCCCTAAATCTCAAAGTGTAGCTTAAGTAGATGAAGAAGCCAAATATAAAGTCTTCTGATATTATGCTGTTGTCACAAGAGGAATGAAGGGGAAACAGTAAAGCTGTCACTTGTTAGCCATCTGAAATACATCAGTTTCCTTTAACTTCCTTTAAAACAGGAGCTATAAAATGATGACCAACTTTCCGACTAAGACTTTCTTTGCTCTGCTCTAAAGGTTGTGATCTTAAGTTTCCAAGGTAGCAGTTAAGCAGCATTAGAACATCACTCCCAATCAAAGTAGGTTTACTGACAAAGCAGAAAAGTAATTGATTAAAAAAGAAATCCTCTCCATCTGTTTAGGTGATCTACCTCCATGGCAACAAAATCAGCAGTGTGGGAGTCAACGATTTCTGTCCCATCAGGCCCGATGTCAAGAAGAACCTGTACACAGGCATCAGTCTGTTTGCCAATCCTGTTAAATACTGGAACATCCAGCCGGCCACCTTTCGCTGTGTGACCGGACGGAGGGGCGTCCAGCTAGGAAACTTCAGAAAATAGGGAGTGAGAACAGCTCAAGACAGCTCAGAAATGGAGAACTGCCAACATCCTGGTACAATATAAGGAAGGAGTTGCAAATAGGTCTGATGAATAAAACAAGATAAAACTGGATTCCTAAAATGTTAGCGGTTCAAGAAATTTTTATATAATGAAATGTTCATTGTATTGGTGTATATTAGCAGGTTTAGTACATGTTGAATGCTATTATAATTTTGGCCTACACATAAAAGTTCTCGCCCAGAGGAAAAAATGTAACTAGCAACAAAATTCTAGTCTGGATGTTGGTGCTTGAAATGAATATTAAATCATAAAATACAAGAAATATTTTTAGTAGCTACAGATACTATACAGGGGGAAACGTACAGGGGGAGGACATAATAACATGAACCTACCTACCTACCTTTGTGAGGTACATTCTGTGAGGTGATCCTTTGTCCCTCAACTTTTGCTGTGTTAACTTTCCCAGGAATAAAGCGCCACCATCTGGTCACTTTTTGAGCAAAACCACCCAATGACCTGACTTGAGTAGTATTACGTGCTGATGCCTTTTTTTTTTTTTAAAGAGATCATTTTTAGTTATTTTCTTTCTAGTTTAAAAAGAAGAAATCTTTTAATGAGATATTCCTTTGAAACCTTTCCAAATTTAAGTTGTCTTCTAAACAACAACAAACAAAATACTTTACCCTCTTTTTCAATTTCCTTACATATTATATGAATGCTTTTTTTAAGTTGGGACATGGTAATCATTATAGAAGAGTCACTATAGGCCAGAGCTGTAACACAACAGCAACCTAAAAACCACTTTCACTTAAACATATTTTCCTTCCAGCAGAAGTCTGTACAGTCAATGAATGACTCTGGCATTATTTAGTGCAATAAGTCACTTTGAAGCCCCTTGTCTGTCTTTATGTGGATTTTTATTATTATTATCCCACTGCATGTCTGTATTGTCTTTATTTAGAAACTGCAAGCTAGATGTCATCTGGAGTAAATATTGTTTTTTATGTAAACCTAAAACATCACTTTGTTTTAATGAACTCTAGCTAACAAAGGGAACTACACATATTGAAATTATAAGCAGGGAATGTATTTCCCAACCTGGAATGTCTGATAGTATCTTCCTTACAAACATGTTCCCGTTTCCTCCAGTGCTCTCTCCTATGAAATGGTGCTATATTTATTTAGTATGTCTTTAAATAAACCTGGAACCCCCTCCATGTATGTTGTTACTTTTTTTGTCAAAATTAAAGTGGGTTTGAGTTAGAAAGTTAACATTTGATTTTGTTATTCAAGCTTTTATTGCCATATCCTTTTGTCCTCCAGTACAAACTTGTGATTTTGGCTATACTGTATACATTTGACTTAACATATCAAACAAAGCTTAAATAAAATAAAAATAAAACAGTATCTGCAAAAATCGATGGGCAAGGTACTGGTTGTAAAGATATTAGCAAAATTTAGAAATTATTAACTCAACATAGTTTCTAAAAATGGCATGAATTGATTTTAAAAAGGGCAAAATTAAGTTAAAATAACTTTATATTAGCAACTAACATTTTTATGGATTAATGGTTATAAATAACGTTATCAATAGTCGTTAAGTCTGTAAAATGTACACTAAAAGTTCTGAGGTCCAAGGTTACGCCAAATGCCTTAAACTGTCCAATCATATTCCAAAACCCACAGATCTTCAGTTTATAACGATATACAAAACCAGCAGATCCTCGCATTGTATAAGCTGGAAACAACAAACAAATAAAAAAATGATTGGCAATCAATTGCTTTTGATCAAAGAAATGAATCAGCTTACATTTCAGCCTAAATTCTAAGTATGTTTCTTCTTGTTAATCACGTTGAGCCTGCTGTGGGGTGTACATCTGTATGTTTGTCCTGAGGACTACCTTGTTTAGTGTATTATAAAATAATACAGGTCCAGTGTTTTTCCTTTGCAAAAATCATGAGTGATCAGTTTAGACCCACACGAAAAGTGAGTTCCCCACTCGCACTCAAGCTTTACATGTGTATCGTTACTGGGACCAGTGGTGGTTTTCCTTGAAGAAGTCTGATAAAGACCAGAAGAGCAGTTTTTTTCATCCACCAGCAGATGTCACTGCACACTAAAGAGATAAAGTTAGTTATCTTGGTGTCAGTGGAGGTCTGGAGATTGATTCAGAGTAATGAAGACACTGAATGATTGGTTCAGATTTCAAGTCTATAGTGTTGAGAAACTGGCTTCCTGGAAGACTGTCCCTCTATTTTGCAGTTAACAGGACGATTTTGACTAAATTTTGGAATATTTTATTTAGAGTTTTTTTTTGTTATAGTTCGCTTTGCTATGGTTGCCAAGTCCGACAACTCTAACGCTACTTCTAAACTAAGGAACTCTCAAGTAGCCAGACCGATTTAGACTTGAGCATCTGGCTCAAGGCTAGGTTTAAAGCTGGGGTGTTGTAACTGGCAATTGATTAATCATGTAAAACATCTGACCCTACAAGAAACCATGGTATGAAAAGGTTTTCCATTCAACTGGAAGGACACAATAAAATGTGTTGCCTGTCTCAGTGATGTGTTTGAAATTGAATTTAACCAAACTGCAGAAAGCACCGGTCACCTGCAGCTCCTCATCGAACCAGCTCAGTTCATCTTTTAAAACTTCCTTTAATTAAAGAGATGAGCACACAGGCCTCACCCAGACCACTTACCGGAGATCGGTTCCAATTCATCAATAAAAACAGTAAAACTTCAGTCTTGTTATTTGATCAAGCTGAACATTTTATTTTTTTACTTAGTGAGTATTTGAAGACTGCTACAGTTTTACTTATACAAGAATTGGTTTGGTTTTATGGATTTTAAGGATGATGTGTAATCTTTATTGTTGTGTGGGCATTTGTTCAATAATGACAGGCTGGGCCAAAGCAGCATATTTATAAATAGACATTATTTTTATCCATCCATCAATAAGCTATACCCGCTCATCTTTAAGAGGGTCGGGGGTAGGATTGGGCATCAAGAACCGGTTCCAACTGGGGATCGTTTCAAAAATTACGATTCCAATGGAATCGTTTCTTTATTGGTTTCGTTTGGAATCACTTCACATCCGATCATCGGTTCCAAATTTAACAAGAGCAAGTTTTGGTTTCCATGGCGGCTGCCGTACCTCTAGGCGCTTTTGTGTTGCAGCCATGGAGCACAGTAAGCGGCGCTCTCACCTGTGGCTTTATTTTACGTTGAAAAAGCCGGTAAAACTGTAAATCACCATTGAATCAAAATAAAATCTTCCTCTTATCTGTAAAATTAGCATGTGACCCGTTTCAACTCCACCCCTCAAAGAATCGGTATCGATAAGAACCGAATCAAAAAGGAAGAATCGGAATCAGAATTGTTGAAAGCAAAACGATGCCCAGCCCTAGTTGTGGGGCAGCAGAAGACGATCTCGGCTGATATTTTGCTTGGGTTGTGACATTTGAGTAGCCTACATTAATCCTTTAAACCTGCATTTGACCTTTTTGGGGCCACTTGGGGGCAGCACAACAAGCTGTCAACACAACAATGTATTATCGTAATTGCGCTGAGTGAACCAAAACAGTAATGTTGGCGGTCGTAATACCAAAACAATAAGTGGAGAGATGCTGAAAACACTCTGCTAACTGGAACAACAGAGCTGTTGAGAATTCTCTGTGGTTTCATCACCACGGGCTGCATGATGTATCTCTACTTCGTTAATTAGCGATGGTCCTGTTGAAACAGGTTGTTTGTGTGACATACAGGAATCCATATTGTATTAAACAATGGGCTGCCAGTTAAGAAAAGAAAATTTCTCCCAGTAAATAAAAAAATATATATATTTTGGAAGGTGCTGGTTATTGACGCTAGACACAAAAAGTTCTTCATTGTTGCCTCGCTGACTAAAGCAATTAATTCAAACAGACAGAAACGCACACAGAAACAAACACACACAATGTGAAAACACCTATGTGAAAACGTGACTGTGTGTGTGTGTGTGTGTTCTTTGCCTTCTCAGTCTCACTGGGAGGCCCATGTCAAACAGCAGCCAGCTCCCTGCTGATTCCCAGAAACCCAACACCTGCCTGCTGCCTTTTCTCAGATACATCTTTACCTGATTTAACTGATACCTACAGTCCACAGGCAACAAGGCTGAGCTGCAGTACAGTACAACAACGTAGTGCTGCGGAGGGTTGGCTTCTCGACTGTTTTGTCTTTTTAAATGAAGACTCTTTGTGCTGTGGGTAGGGTGGAGGGAAGCTGCCTTACTCTCTTTCCCCAGGAAACATATGGAACAGATCTGCCGGTGGGCCAGGTCTCAATCTGCCACGTCTCACAGCCACACACACACACACACACACACACACACACACACACACACACACACACACACACACACACACACACACACACACACACACACACACACACACACACACACACAAAATGGTCCTAACTTCAGGGCTTTTACCACTTTTCAACCTCTGTTTTTACTCCTCTTTATCTTCTACTTTATTCTTGTCATCTCCTCTACAGTCTTCCCCTTTTTCCTCCATCTGTGACTACTCTCTACCAACTTCCTACCCTTTAGGTAGTATAGTTAGTTTGAAAAATTTGCTGATCAACAATATGCGGTTGCACTACATATTAATTATGTCCTAACGGTCATAATTTAACAAGCTCTGTCCCTTTCTTACAGCTTAGAGAAAACCAGGAGCCTTCTTTTGGCTGAATTTGTATGATACAGTTTGTGTAACCTAATTGCAACAACCAGTAACCCACCAATCCACAGACTCACTTTGCAGTCAGTCCTTCTCAATTTATAGTCTAAACTTGTCACATGACCAAGTTATACAGGGTTTCCCAAAACATCCATGGCTCCTTTCCTTAACCGAATAAAGAGTGCCTTTGGTAATTTTTTCTAAAATATATTAGGCTTATTACGCTTCGAGGAAAACAAGCAGTGGTGCCAATTCCATTGACTGTATATAAAGATGGACGGCTTGACAGCTCCCCAAAAGTAAAGCCAAAACATCTGGATCGCCTCCTGGTGGCTGGCTGCAGTATAGGTCATAAACTCTGTACCCCTCATTTTAGCACATGATGGGCTAAACTAAAAAACTCAAAGTACACATGAAATAAATTCTTCATGTTAGGTAGTTCTTATCACGCTGATAGTTGTTCAAGTGTTAATTTTTCTGAGATATTAATTCGTTATTTGACACTAAAACCAAAAAATGGGTGACACGTCATGTTTGACACCTGTGATTGACTCGTGATTGGTCGGGCAGGTGCATAGATGGGACTTTGATACTGCAGCACCCGAGGCTGCACTTTCAGGACCACATTTTCAGGATCGCAATTCTAGTACCCTAACTAGAGGGCGGGTCTTACCAAGAAAGCGAGTGGGATTCATAATAACGCAACAGGACCGCGTTTCTACCAAAAATGGAAGAAGAGCACGTCAAGCCATATGTGAGTAATGTTAATGATTGTGAATAACGTTATTTTTATTTGTTTAACACTAACTGTGAAAGCAGTTGGTGTCTTGAATTGGACAGTAAAGTAACGTTGGCTGTCTAGCCGAAGTGTGAGTGAGTTAACTAGCATGAACGTTAATAGTCGTTACAATCATCGTTCGCTTATGATAGCTTGCTAACTTTCTTTCTTTATGCCTAAAGTTTTTGTTAAATGAAACCTTAACGTTTTAGCAATCTTTGGTGAGCCCAACTAGGTGTATTATATTACTTGTTAACTTTATGACTATAATAATTAATTATAGCTAGCACATTACTTCAAAAGATGATAAAAGCCTGTCCTTCGGGTTGGTCTTCACTGTCTTCAGTGTAACTTACGTGAAATGTTTAATGTTCATTGTTATACCTTGGACACTTTGTCATCACAGATATGATACAACATGAAATCTTTATCAACTGTTTACTAATATTAGTTATAGTGGTGTTCTGCACAACATCACACAGGAAAACAGGGTGCCATAAATGTAGTGATGGAGCCAGATGACCCGATGCCCAGAGAGCAGTGTCCAGCACAGCCCCAACTGGGGACTATACCAAGGAGACAGGATATTATTATTCCTCGCTTTTAAAAAGGTATATTATGTTTGGCAATGATATTCAATACAGGAAACATGACGATGCACAACATTTATATTTATTCTTAAGGTTTTCGTTTCTCTTTTAAAGTGTCGTTAATGGCCACAAGTGAACGATTTACTTCTGCCATTGACCGACATATTTCGGCTTGGTTTTCCCAGCCCCTCTGATGTCAGGGTTGGGGTGGTGGTCCAGCATGGGGGGGAGCGGAGGACATGCACTCTCCCTCACAGCTGTTTGGCTCTGACTCATGAAAAAAAAACAGAGTAAAGTACTGTGTGTTTATTTAAATATAGGTACACCTACATGTAGGCCTAAGAGATTGCAATATAAGCCTGTATATTACTATTAGGACTATAGTGTGGAGTTCAATAAGTGAGGAGACAAGAGACGGAGATGCGGTGAGTCAGCTTTACTCTCCACTTCAATAAGTATATAACACTGTACAGTGAGTGAGAACAACAGCGGCCACACAACGTTAATCCGGAACCCTTATATCATAACACCTCTCCCTTAAAGGTACAGTCCCTTGGTGAATGTCTCTTTCAGTCTTACTTGTGGGTCACCACAATAGCATACATATGTCAAGGATGAATAAATTAAATTAACTTCAGCTGGAATCCGATTTACTACAGCAACACTGTCGACCGCATCAGTGAGCTCTTTCCATTCCGCATTCTACTACAGCCTTTAATAACAGTTTTCAGGCTGCCAAATAATACACACGTTGGTGCAAATGAATGAGCTCCACCTCTGAAAAGTTCCGCTTCTCAGCCGGATTACGTCTTGCCATGTCGTAAATTGCAGGGGCGAGGCCTCAAAACCCGAGAATATATTAGGGTGTGATATTTAAATTATGCTTGTTTCCAGCCACTGCATTTATCAATGTAATTAGAATGCAATTAACAATGTATGTATGTTCTTACGCTCTAATTGGTGTGATACAAACGTTTCATGAATCACCCGTGAAGCCCGTCATAAGATGATTTCTGTGCTCATATCTGCACTGGTTTCTACGTTAGGCTGATAAATGAGGGCCATTGTACGTTATTATCGTCATTTGTAGTAATTAATCGGAGTATCACATCGCAATGGCAGTAAAAAGTTTATACAAGTTGGAAAAAGTCGAGACAAACGGCTCAATCAGGTGTAGGTCAGACAGCAGGCTGAAGTTAGTTTCATTATCACCAGCTGAACACGTTTTAGAATCTGCATCAAAAAATGGAAAACTTTTATTTTTATTAAAAATGTATTAAAGGTCCCATGACATGGTGCTCTTTGGATGCTTTTATATAGACCTTAGTGGTCCCATAATACTGTTTCTGAAGTCTCTTTCCCGAAATTCAACCTTGGTGCAGAATTACAGCCACTAGAGCCAGTCCCACAATGAGCTTTCCTTAGTATGTGCCATTTCTGTGTCTGTAGCTATTAAGTAGGAGAGAGTGGGCGGGCAAGGTGGAGGGTGGGGGTGTGGCCTCGACCAACCGCCACTTTGCTCGTTTGAAAGCCATGATGTCTCTCTCTCATGGGTTGGCCAAATTCTCTGGGCGGGCAAAGCAGAGAAAGGGGAGGTAACCTTGCTCCTTATGACCTCATAAGGAGAAGATTCCAGATCGGCCCATCTGAGCTTTCATTTTCTCAAAGGCAGAGCAGGATACCCAGGGCTCGGTTTACACCTATCGCCATTTCTAGCCACTGGGGGACCATAGGCAGGCTGGGGGAACTCATATTAATGTTAAAAAACCTCATAAAGTGAAATTTTCATGCCATGGGACCTTTAATTTTCTGTGAATTGAATAATTGACAAATCATTTCAGCACTGAGCATGATATTAATCATATTTGGCTACTTGTCTCATCTACATCTGTCAGTCCTGGGCCATTTGCTATATTTCTTTACCTTATTCAGTTTGATGCAATATTACCACAAAGATGTCTCATCATTTTACCTCCTTTTCCTCTTCCATTCAGCTACTCATCATCAGGCTTCAATAACTTCTTTCAGGTTTAAAGCTGCTGGACACTATTTTATCTCTTCTGCTTGTTTTTGTAGAAACTGTAAATCTGTGATGTGTGCTGGATTTATTGAGCCTTCTCAGGAACGTGTCGATAAATCAGCTGTCCCTCTCTGCTGTTCAAATATTTTTCATCCAAAAGCAACAAATTCAGATCACTTTTCCCAGCTTCTATCCTTTCCTCCCCTTTCCTACTCTTCAGCCTCCCTTAGCTATCAAACACTTGTTATTTTTTTCTCATCTAAGACCCCTTGATGTAAAAGCCATACAGCAGGGCACACAACAATAAGGCACAATAATAATAATAATAATAATAATAATAATAATAACATTATAGCTTGTATAGTTCCATTGCATCACTGATTTTAAGAAAAACAACCTTTTATAACCTAGTTTAGTGCTTTTTAAACCCTGATTAGTGTCAGATGTACCATTTGTAAGCACAATCTAATCTGACTTGTCATAATAAATAGAATTTACACTGAGGTTTCATTTTTAAAACTTGGCTGCATTCTTTAGGTGGTTCGGACAAAAGAGGAACCAATCTAGCTGAACTCGAGTTTTTAATATTATCTTTGACATGTTTGTCTTCAGAGGATGCAGTGAGTGACCTTGATTATGCTGTGAGCCTGGAAAAAGCTGGTTAGAAGCCAACAAAAGAGGCAGAGGAGGCACAGACGGAGCTCAGGTTTCCAGAGTATAAACTGAGTACAATGTGGGCAATGGTAGAGACATTAAGCAGGAAAGGGCCAAAAAACCTAATCAATCACTTCACAACTCACGGATTAATCCAAGGCTACTAAAATGTCAATCTACCTTTAATTCTCATTAACGTTCCAGTAAGAAGTATGTGAGCATGTTGTATTCAAAGCTGATGTTCCACCTTTTAAAATACGTAACGCCCAAATCCAACCAACAAGTTGAAATGTCACCTAACTCTCCAACTAGCCTCTCCCTGCAAACTCAAGCTTCTTGTCAAAAAGCTACAGATGAGCCCCATCTCTGCAAAGCCCATACAGCAGCATTGTTTCAGAGTTAATAAACCGGAAAAAATCCTCAATTTTGGAGCACAGGCTACATCTGGCTATAGCTGTAATAATAATAATAATAATAATAATAATAATAATAATAATAATAATCTTTACCTTATCCAACTACACACTAACGAAAATATTTGTCTTGTCTACTTTTAGACAAGACGGATGTGTAGAGACAAGAGATTGATTATTCTCAAAGTTAGCATTCTATGCAGTTGAATTTGAGCTTCGTAACAGCTTAGTAACAAAGACAATATGGATTGCAATAGTATATATATATATATATTTTTTTTTTTTTTTTAAAAGATGGTGTCCCTAAGAATCATTGGAGAAAATTGTGATCTCAATTCTGAATAGAAAAAAAACAAATCATAATTTTGACTAAAATCACTAAGATCTTGACAAGGATGAAGAAAAAGAGATTTAGCTGTCCTGTTATTTAGGCATTTCAGTGTAAATGGCAAACCGTGTGGAGTGGACGCACATGGTTTTCACGCATAAACGGCATTGTCAAAATTATCGAGATTTATGTAGACAGTCTTAATGTATTTCTGCTTTCAGGATCCAGTTAAGGGTTAAGTTTATTAATGCACATGAGGAAACAAAAGGGTTATTTTGGGTTATTGTCAGGACGGTAAATCCTTTATAAGTTTTTAGCCTTACACATTTTCTTCAAAGTTAACAGTTACAAGTCCAAGCATCAAAACATAACTATCACAGATCGTCATAAGTTCGCTGCAGAAGCTCGTCCAATCAGAGCCCTTCTCAACCAGCACATCATCATGTTTTGGCAATGGCAAATCCTACACGGTTACTGCCAACAAACCCAAACAACCAATAATGTCCAAAGTCTCCCCAGACTGCGGAGGACGCTTTAAGAGAGAAATCAAACACTTCAGGAAGCCAAAATCACAGCAAAAAAACTCTGAAGTTGGAGAAAAGTTGACATTTAGTGTGTCAGCACTCACTCAACACACCTTCACTGTCCAAACACACACCAAAACTAAAACGTACACCACCAACTCATCCAGAGCAAAGCCAAGGCTAAATAAGGCCAATTAAATTAAAATGTTTAGAGGCAAAGACTGAAAGGCCTGTTTGTTCGTGTGAGAGAATCCCAGCAGTGATGCGTTCTGCAGGGAAAAGACTGACATGAAAAATGAGCAAATGAGGACGACGAGCCAATTGCTGTCTGGCTCTGGAGTGGAAAAACCTGGCCTATGATGAATTTATGTGTGCGTGTGCGTGTGTGTGTGTGTGTGTGTGTGTGTGTGTGTGTTGTGTGAGAATGAGAAGAGAGTGTAGATTTAACTGGGAGCATCAAAATAGTCAAATAAAAGTAGAAAAGTAAAAGTAGTAAAACCATATCTGTAAACTAACGCTTCACATGCTGATTTAAGAGTTTCTATACTGAAGCCAGCTGAATCGTTTTTAAACACTGAACTGTTTAGTTTTACACTAAACACACTACTTAGTTAAATTGCACCATCTGTACTTACGCAACAAATTCGACGTTAATCCATAAAACATTGTTACAGAAAGCAACATTTTTCCTGGTGCATAATTTCGTAACTAGCCAACGTGACACAACACACGTTCTTCCTTCTAAAAACACCGCAGCTGGCTGTATGACACATACATATTGTCATATATAATAACATCAATACAGTGTCTGGAAAACACTTCTTGGTGTAAAAGATTCTGCAAAAATAAACACCTGAACAAGTACAAACGGCTACAAGCAACTTAGGTGCTGCCACTGCCAGGACAATTACCATCTTATGTCAATTAAGCATAAAATCTTACTTGTGCTCTCGTTTATTTCAAGTTAGTTACTGTACTGCGTAAAATTGAGTTTCCTGGTATTACATTTAATGACTGCATTAACTGCATTAAAATCTATGTTAAGTGTATGCTGTAGCATTAAGACCTGAACACGCATCTGCGTCATTTTTGTTGTTTATAGATTTTTGTAAATGCAGTTGAAGATTATGGCCAAGAAAGTCAGTCAAGTTGAAAGCCAAATAAGTAAGTTCTCAAATGCTTTTTATTTCATGTTTTTATCTGCTATACAGCCTGAGAAATTAAGATTTTAGTAGGCTTTTTACAAATATTTCTGGAAACCCTCAGGTTTTGGGAGGGGGTTTACAGAAAAGTACTTAGGCATAAAAAGGCCTTTTTTAGCAGGCGTTTTAGGCCTAAATGGGTTAATAAAAAGGCACAAAGACAGACAGGAGAGAAGAAATGAGAGAGACAGACGGTCATAGCCAGAATCACAGACACTTATTTTAGCCAGTAGCAATCTGAAAGCAAGAGCTTTTGAAGAGCAGTTCAATAAAAAGAGATTTTATCCAGATGGAGTCTACTGCTGAGGAGACAGCCGTGTTCTCCTCATCACAATTAGCACAGAGGGAAACGTTCAAGACCACAATGTCCTATTAAACAGACATAATTACATTAACATGGGAACTTCCCAGAATTCCCCTGCCTCCACAAACACATGAAAAAGGCATTGACTTTAACCACAAACAATAATATAGATGAACTGTAACTGTAGTAGGGAAAAGACAGAGTAAGGCTACTGTTCCGAGTATGATTCATTGACTTAAAAAAGACAACACCATTTTTACAGGCCAATACTGTAGTGGACATCAGTCTGCCTCACAACCTTAGAGCTGAGGAAAAAAAACACTGGTGTTTCCAACAACTGAAGAATTTTAAGCAACTTTATTTTTGCCAGAGCTATGTACAGCAGCAGTGAAGCAATTAGTTAAAACAGAAAATGAATCAGCATTATTTTGACAATTGATTAATCCTTTGTCATTTGTCAAGCAGAAATACCAAGCATAGTCTACTTTCAGCTTCCTGGGCTGTTAGACTAAACAAGACATTTTAAGCTGTCACCTTAGGCTTTAGCAAATTGTAATGGTCATTTCCTTAATGTTTCATAGACCAAAAGATGAATCCCAAAAAAAAAAAATCACCTGCAAGTTGCTCAATTAATGAAAATACATTATTTCAAGCAGCTCTAACACACAGTGTTCATATGAACTTGGAGTTACATTACATTAACATGTGTCTGTGAACAGTATTTCTGCTTGAGTCGCGTGTAGATAGATTTAAAAAAAAAAATTGTTTAACAATGACGACAAAAACTCCCGTGCATGATCCCATGCTACTTGACGACGTCATCAAAGCCTGTCTTTTGCTATTGTTTTGATTGAGAGACCCCTAGCTGCAAAAACGGCATACTGTGCGTATAAGTTTAGGAAAACAAAAATGCTAAATCATTTATCTTTTCCAAGATCTTATCAACATAAACCCTTTGACTCTGAATCATTCCATTAATGCATTTTATTTATTTTCAACAGCCTCAGGTCCAACAATGAAGTGTGGCAACCTGGAAACACATGTTGACTCTGAGCTCCCTCCAAGTCCCAAGATCCAAGTCACACAGAGTGCCTTCTAGCTGTAAGTAAGCCTGCCTGATAAAGATGGTACATGCTTAGCTGGGACAGACGACCTGAAGACTGAAACTTTAAACACCAGGGGGGTCGCTAGAATAACTAGAACTACTGACATTTAGTATTTCAACAGATTGAAATTTAGCATGAATCACTTTTGAGCCAGTTGAACTGTCCCTTGGTTTCTGTCTGGGAGAAGGAAAACGCCAGGAATGCCGGGATAACAAATCCAGTAGTCATCAGAGAACAGAGAACAACTATCCAATACCACCGCACGCTGGAACCCAGTCAGCCAGTAATACTCTCCATGTGTCTTATACCGGTTTAGTCCAAACCGTCCTGCCGTAGCTGACAGTCTAATCAGAGCCGGCCTCTTGTCCAGTACCGACAGACAGACCATCATCAAGACACCAACACTGCCGACACAGCACCAAGACAGTGAAAAGATAAAAGATTGTGATCAGAAGGAACCAAAGCACTCGTTTTATTTGCCAAAATCTCACTCAGTCTTTTCTGTAAAACAAAATCAGTGCCAGTTACCGTAGTCGCAATTCTACTATGTCCATTTGTTTCCTTAGTGCTTCTCATATGGTTGAATAATCTAATCAAAAACCTTTTTCAAATCAAAATAAGCCTTAGTTTTCAAATTAGAAAAGGCATATCAGGTTTGCTGCTATTGTATTTGACTCTTTATGTATATTAATGGGGTCGGGCAGGGTGAGCCACTATCAATTAGAAGGTGGTAAAACTAACTATTGGTTGATCCATGTGGTGTGCAACATTAGTTTTGACTTAGTAAACACACTATAACCGCCAAATTGAATAAATACTTAGAACTACTTACTCTCTATTCATCAAGCGTCTTTGAATCCCTCCTAAGGATCGTGCTAAAAGTTAAACTAGGACTAAATAACTCCTACCTGGATACGTTTCCTACACTGACTTTACACATTAGTCAATGTTTAAAATTCTAAATGCAGAAATGGTTAGGCTTTAAAATGTATAAGGTACATACTTTATCAAGGTGAGATTGTGCAAAAATATGCAGCAATTAAAAACACTTTATCATGGGCTGTGGCACACCAACCTCAGTTACAAGCAGGATAACTCTCCTTAATATCAAAAGACACCATAGTCATTATGCTTGCTAAGAAACGTGAGAGAATTTTATCCTAAAAGTAGCACAAAATATGTTGAGTTAGGACCGATTTGCTTACTATGAGACGCTTGATAAATATGAGCTCTGATCTCTAAAGCATCTGGAAGATACCTTTACCCAACATGAAACAATAGCTCCACATAAGAGCTTTTCAGAGAGACATACATACTATACAGACATAACATACTATGAAAGAGACTTTCATAGTATGTTATTCAACTACCTCTGTCTGACCCAGTCAATGTTTTTGCTGCCTTTACCAGCGTCCTGGAGGAGGACAACATTAGCAATCCTAAACTTTACAAGAGAAGTGTGAGAAATTTGGATTTCAGTAACAATCAAGGTCCTTTAGGTCTACGAACCAAGTGCCCCTGCTTTAAACAGCAACAATAACAACACTGGCCACCCATCTCACTCACCCCTCGTGGAACCTACTGAAAGACCCTCTTCCCTGGGTGCTGAGGTGTTTTGTTTAAGTAGAAAGTTAACAGTAAATCTCATGCTGGGATAAGAGCTTCCAGGCTTAGTGAACCATGAAGGCCTCTTTACAGTAAACAGTCAGCAGCTACACGCATACAGCAGACCCTGAGATGTCCACAACATGACATGAACCAAAGATTATCTTTAATTCACCACAGCTGAATCCAATGGCTCTTGATGAAGTCTAAGGAGAATAAACCACAATTAAACAGAGTAAAATCTCTACTCTGCAACGCCTCTCTTTGGCCTGGACAAAATTAAAAAGGAGAAAAAAAGGCTAATATTCCTGAATACATAAATATCTTGAACTGAGCATGTAATAAAAACAAAACAGGAAAGGGTACACTTTCAACTCGGCATGTGGATTTTCTTCAAAATTCAAACAAGGACAACATTTTGGCATGGGCTCACCGTCATATCAAACTCATTAGGAGGTAACTGAAAGCATGCTCCAGTGCAGAGTGGTGGTCTCCTTGTGGAGGCTACAGTTGTTCTGTTTTAACCATCATGTCGTCTTCAGATCCTCTGGGACTGAATTCCAAGGCTCAATGCCAGTATTTGAACCAAAACTCGGCATAAGGAAAAAGACTCACTTCTACAGTAAATAGGAAGACAGAATACTTCTCCTGCACAGAGGTTTACGTCCAAAAGATTAGAGTGGAAAAATAATAATAAATAATAATAAACGGCTTGTGCAACTTCACTTTGGAGCATTTGAGGGAATGACAGATATTTCAAAAGAGAAATGTCACAATAAACAATAAAAACTAAAGATAAAAGATGAGCATACAAACGCCGAGATTAAATAGAGGTTACATTTTTAACACAGTTTTCAAAACCGTCACAGCAAACATTACAGATTATGGAATACATAACCCATTGCTATTAACCTATGTCTGTTAATTGTATAGCCCACTTGTTCTTGATAGGCTGGAAAAAATAGACACAGCTGATGGTTAGCTTAGCACGCATATAGTAAATCAAAGGCAGCATGCGTTCATATGTTAAGCTAAAGGTCAATAGTTTGGGCTACTACTTAGCCTACTGCAGGGCTATTGAGGCCACACCCACTGCACAGATCATTTCTAGAATCCAGCATTCTACAGCAGATTGAAGCTGATTGAAGACAGTACTACATTTGAGCCCAAGGACTACATCCAGTCAAGTACGTTTTGATTATATTACTGAGGTAAATGATCTATGGTTTTAATTGAACTAGCAAATATTAATTCAAAATGCTAATGCTAACTAGCCAGTACATATCAGATGTGCTAGCTAAACTGAAGTAACATCAAGAGCTGAACATTTTTATATATTATATATATATGTTTGTATAAGATGTGAGTTTGTATGAATTACCCAACATTTCCAGTTAATTCTCGTAAATTCCCATAATTTCTATTAATTCCCATGAAAGTTTCCAAATCGGAATGTTTCCAAAATTCCCCATCTTAACTTTCCATGGAAAGTTCCCGAAAATTTACCGGAAAACCTCCGCCCCTTTGCAACCCTAGTGGCGACGCAATGACCAGCGCAGGCAGCACTCTAACAGTTTGGTATTTCCTTACCTTGAAATTCACTTTCCCTGTCTGTGTCATTTTTTGGTCACAGGTGCATATCTTCCATTATGGATGCCTTTCTCCTTTAAACTTCCCCTTAAAACTGCAATAATTTGCTTTTAAAGTTTTTTTTCAGGCTAACTTCAACAAAAACACTCTGCACTTCCACATCAACATTATCATCCCATTGGAGTTGTGTTTTTTTATTTATTATCGTGAAGAATGCAACCCTGTGTCCTAAAAAATACATTTATATGCTAGCAAATGATTTTGCCTTATGGTTGGATGAAAACGTAATTGGACTCACGGCCAACAACCTCCTTGGTGTGTCAGGGCTAGGGCTTATTTTCTCCTGAGCTGAGGGACTTACTTATAGGTGTTGCACAGAATACCGTAAAATGTTTCCTTAGTTAAGTAAAAAATGTTAGGGCATTTACTGCATTGAAAGAGATTGTACAGAGGTAAAATTCTACAGTTTTCATGGTGACCCCTAGCTTGCAATACCGTGGGTACTGCCGTGCAATTGTGCAACGGTTATTTTATTTTCATGAATGCAAACTAACTGGACATTCATTGAATGTTGATAATTTTCTAATTTTACGGGTATTTTACTAACTGGATCCCTCGGCATAAAACCGTAGAGCAACCATTAATTGCAAAGGCGCTGGAAGCGCACAACTGTGGAGAGTAGAGTGGTTCAACTCGGGACGGACGGACAAATCATGAATTGACTGCATCCATAGATTAAAATCAAGTGCTCATTGTTGAGCGTATCCATTGGGTTCTCCCGGTCGAAGAACAGTCTTCTCGGGATGCGTTTATTTTTATTTTTTTAATTGACCTAAACTCTGACATGTTGCGGTTAAGATAGAGGCACAGGTACCTTGTGTTTTTTTCCCTATTTTGGTTGCTAAGGTCTTTTGTGCAATGGTTTAACTAAGGGATTACTTAAGTAAAATAAGGAGAAAACCTTAAATACGTAAGTAAACATTTGAAGAAAATCTTAACGATAAGACTTGAGTGTTTTGTGCAACCAATTTTGTTTTAAGGTAACCTTAACTGACTTTAAGTAAAATCTTAACTTAAGCTGTTTTGTGCAACCAGCCCCTGGCTCTTGCACGTTCTTCACAAGCTAGTCTCTTCACAAGCTAGTCTCTAAGGGTTTTGTCTATCATCATCTATTTGGTCATTTGGTGATTGGCAGGTATTGTACAGTGGTTTTATCAGAGCTTGTTTGCTACAATCAGTTGCCTGCTGCGGCTTGAAACAGGGTTCATAAGGACAGAGAGACTGAACCATACAGTATATGTTATGCAAAGCAAAAACTATATGCTACAATAGGCTAAAAGGGTCTGTACAGGTGGAAAGCTGGTTGATAATTTTCCGCCCATCAGTTTGATTCGTCGGTTTAGTTTCACATGGTGGCTAATAATGAAGCTAGTAGTTTTGTTTAAGTTTAACCATTTAATTTGAAAACATGTGACACTCGTTACATAAGAAAAAAATAATAAAAAACCTCATTGTCAGCCCAGGGAAGGCGGGTGGCTATGTCACGACCAAAACACACAGCTCTCAGCGGTGGGTCAATACATCATGTCAGATGTCAGCCAGACCCATGCAGACTAAGGTTTAATGCCTAGCCAGGTGGTCCACCGTGTCGAAAGCTACTCTGCAGTCAAATGGGCGTCTGTGTGTGAAGTAAATGCACTGACGTATGTTGTTTTGTCTAGGCTGGCTTCAGTCTCCGTTATGTTTAGCGCCTACACCTGTCACTTTAAAACCCAGCTCACTGTCACGCTGATTGCAGCTTTCTGGCTTGAAATAAGCCAGAAAAGAGTTCCCCGTTATGATGATTGTGTTTACATGAGAGAAAAGTGGTGGTTTTGAGCAGGCAAACGTCAAGGATAACAACACCACTCTGGAACAATTTTACTGGTTTTATCCGATTGCTGACAATTAGCATTTTAGGACTCAAACCTTCTCGGACCTCATAAAGAAGTATTTATTTAGTATCATTTTTTTGTTATCTGAACCAAGAGTCTAAGTATTGAGGGTGTTATTTGTACATACTGCAAAGCCCTCTGAGATTAACTTTAAGTTGTATGAATAAAACCTAAAACTTAAAAGCTAGAAAAAAAAACAAGAAGAATGTCGAAATGGAACAAGAACACCAATATGAGACCACTGAGAACACTGATGTGATGCAGTACTTGAATGTTACACACAATGTGCTGCTTTATCTGCTCTTTCACCAAATATAAGACAATTCTTTTGATGTTTTTTCTTTATTTCTACTGGAAGAATAAATAAGCAGATATTATAAAAAGGCAATTACAGTATGACAAGTTGACAGTCATGACAAGATTATGGACTTCCGGACTGGACTGTGGGCTGTGTAGTTAAAGTAGTTAGCTCATTGTAAGAAGTCTGGCTTACCGGATGTACAGTGTGGGTATAAAGCCAGGCATGGATTGGCCATCGGGAGTACCGGGAGATTTCAGCGGTGGGCCGTTCTACTTGTCTGGGCTGAATGAGCTACACACCGGTCGAAAGCGGCCCATAGAGAGACGAGAGATCATACAATTGGCCCACTTGTTTTTTCTTTCATGTGAATACTGGCCAATCACATCCTACTATGGCCCACCTCCATCCTACTATGGAGACAGAGCACATTTAAGTCCGTCGCGCCCCCCCCCCGGGGAAAACGACACCACAAAGTGCACTGTAGCTAGCTAAAAACGAGATTTAAGCATGTCAAACAATTATTTTAGCACCCTTTGTCTACCAGAGAGGACAAGTTAGCTGTTAATAAGCTAATGTTAGTTATGTATTAGCAAGCTAAGGCACTTGCAAACATAATACTAAAGCTTTCAGGTTTATCCACATTGCACTATAACACAAGTTGCATACTGTGCACAAAATGCAGCTTTAGCTTAACTTACAGACATATCACTATACAGGCCATCTTGATGACACCCATGCTCCACCCTCAACCTTTAGCCATCTTGGCATCAAGAGCCAGGCATCCTTTTTTAATCTGTGAGTAAACTAGCATACTTACAACTCCGCTAAGTGGCAGTATTAGGGGCTGGTATGCAGGGTTCAAAACTTTTTGTCCACCAGCCAAATGGCTAGTGAATGTTTAAATTTTACCAGCTACTCTATAGATTACCATTGTTTTTTGGGCTGGTTGGCAGCAAATCTACCAGCTACTCGCATATTTTACCAGCATTTGGATGGTAAATGATGCTAATGTTGAACCCTGCTGGTATGTACATGTGTTGAAGGGGAGTGCAAGGATGGGTGATATCCTGCTGATTGGGGTGGGCTGGTCTGCGTCTCAAAAGTCCAGGGCTGATTTTTTTTTACCCCAGTCTAGCCCTGTATAAAGCCTGACATCCACATTCTCCTCCCCTTCCGCTATCTATTTTACAAAGGATCCGTTGCTGCATCCAGGGCTTAGCGCCGTCCAAGAGGATTGTGATTGGTTTAAAAACGTACACAGAAAGTTTCTTCCACCTTTTCCAGAATATTAACTTGTTAACTCCAGCGCTGAGGAGATAGGTTTGGCAATGCAAGACTAGTTAGTTAGTTAGTTAGTTATTTAGTTAGTTATAACATTTCCTACTGCTGCTGCTTCAAATTAAAAGCATTCAACTTGCGAAACATGCGGTGGCTTTTATTTTGAAGCAGTCTCTTAAAACAATGTATTCATCACAGAGTTTAGCACTGACTGGGATCGTTCAAACATGCATCTACAAAACTAGGCTTGGTCATTTTTGACAGCAGATCAGGTTTAAATATGGCAAGGAGTAAAGGAACAAGAAGGAGCAGCCACAATGAGCTGTATGAAAACTTGCAACCGCAACCCCTTAGAAAGGCTGCCAACTCTTGTTACTGTGTCCTGCTATTGTGTGGAAAACTACTTGCGCCATGCAAGCTGCATGAAATTAGATCAGGGTTGCTTTTAATGTTTATTAACACATTAGTTTGTACAGAGCCCCTAAGGGACATGGGGGAGACCAGAAATGGATGAAGAAAAGATTAATACTTTTGTGTTCTCCCGAGAAACTTTTGCATTCTCTTACAAAACAGGTTGGGGGAAAAAAGAAAAGTCAATGTACTTCAGGTAAGTTCCCACCTTAGAAACAACCACAACAATAGGGCACACACCCACGGGAGAGGTTCATGATATTTAGTTTTGAGATTGGCCTCAAATTTAAAGACATTAAATCAGTGCTTGGCAGTAGGCAGGGTTTTTTAATAATTGAGAGACATCTGAAGAGAATACTTCAGGGGACACGGTCATCTCAAAGCGTTATCCGTATACCAAAAGCCCCAACTGCTGCATTTTCATGGAAACCACACTTACGGAAGTTCCATTAAATATGACAGCTACATTAGCTTGGAAAATAGCGATATGAAGCACTGAAGTAGATTAATTTACTATTTACCAGACCACAAATGAGACAACAATTAGCTAGCTAGCACACCCCACGGTCTCTATGCCCGCTGCTAAGAGACTAGTTAGCCAGGAGGAGAGCAGACGGCAGCGCCAGACACCGACTTCAGTTCAACTTCAGCAACTGTGGCAACAAAAAAAATGTAGACGTCCCAGCGGGACGCTGTGTAACAGCAGCAACTAAGTGACTGCTGTTGAAAGAACAGGAACAGAAATCTTAAGCATTACAACCGTAAATGTTTCATTAGGCTTCAAACAAACTAGCTTTTACACCTACATACATATAAAGGCTAAATTGTTTATACTAGCGCTGTCAATTAAACACGTTATTAACGGCGTTAACGCAAACCCATTTTAACGGCGTCAATTTTTTTTAATCGCGAGATTAACGTTCTTTTTGGCCTAGCAAACTTTGTAGTGTTTTTCACATGCTGTTGCAACAACTAGTAACGTTAGAAAAACTACAACACCACACCGGATCTAGCTAGACCGGAAACAAAACAACAGGCACGCCACACACACTTGTTTGGGCTTGCGAGCCGGCCAAAGAGTAGTAGGCTAACGTTACGTTTTGAGTGGATGGTGAGTGCGAGACGCCAAAATGGATGCCAATAAGATTCTGAATGGAAAGTTTACTTTTAAAAAGTTGCCAAATGGTTCCATTGACAAGACCAAAGTGATCTGTGAGTTTTGTTGTTGTGAACTGAGCTATCATCGAAGCACGTCCAATAAAATGAAATACCACTTGATGACCAAGCACACAGGTGATGCGAATTCTCCGCCCCCCTCATCAAAGCCAGGCAACAAAAGCACAAAGCAAGTCAATCCACTTTTCCATGTTGATAAAAGCATTAAAATGAGAAAAAAAAAAATAATGGGAAATCAAGGGACATTTAGAATAGATAAAAATGTGCGATTAATTGTGAGTTAACTATGACATTAACGCAATTAATCATGATTAAACATTTTAATCGTTTGACAGCGCTAGTTTATACCTGATCTGAATGGAGAGGGGCTAATTGTGCTAATTGTGCTAATTGTACAAATGGGAATAGCAGCACGCTCTTTCAGACGAGCAGTTTCTCCTTGAAAGCATTAACGGTGGTGCACTGTTGTGAAAAGTGACGGAAATAGCTGTGTGAGTGTTCAAATTAAAGTAACGCTTGAGAAAGAAGTTCAATCCTCGACTATTTTCATACCTTTGCACACCTGGCCAATCACTGTGTAAAGTGGTTGTGATTATCAAGCTGTATTTAAAAACATACAGATGCCTAAAAAAGGTACCCTGGGGAGTTATTGACCACTAGTAGCGCTACAAAGCAATGTTTTTAAAGAGTGGGGCCCCATTTCATGGGTGACAGGATTCCTACTGCCAGTTTAACGCCATTCGGCTCATCGACAGTTGCAGATCGTAATCTACCAAAAAAACAACGTAGTAATGCACCAACAAAGGCAGTGGAGACGAAGACTGCAAGCAAATAAACAAATGTAAACAATGCAAGATTTAAAATTAAAAAATTTAAAAAAGTTGGCTTTGCAAATGTTTGAGGAAGGAAATGCATTCAAAATGCTGAGTTTACAGTCCCTTTTGTCCCTTATTTATCCATTTGCAATCTCATACAAATTCAGCACTTTTCTTCTATTGCTCTGCCCTTTTTAGAGGAAATTTGCAGCATAAATGAGCAAAGCAAACTTTTCAAAATATGTCTATTACTATTTTACAAGGATTTTAAAATTAAAGGTTTAAAAAAAAAAAAAAGGCTTTCTCATGTTCACAAACATATTGATTTGCTTTATTGTGCAGTAGAATACCAGTGATACCACCCTGACAGCCCAAACTCTGGTATAGAAAATTAGTGACAGTAAAAACATTCTCCAGTTGCTGGCCCTCTTCCCAGAGTTGTAAAAGTTTAAAAGGTGTTCATAATTGCTAACACACCTGTAACAGTCTGGGCTCATGTTCCTTGGATGTTTATATCTGGGCCCCCTTCTTTTTCCTTTCCTCTGAGGACTGAAATAGTCACATGTTTTCTATTTAACTGTTTTGCTGTTAAACTTCAGTCTTTGCTCTTTCACTCTGTCTGTTTAGACTATAGAGAAGTACTGTCTCTCGTCATTTCACCATGTCTAGGGACAACACCAAAAAAATAAAATAAATTCTTAAGAACTGCTCTGGGGAAGCCCAACATCTCCCTGATTTGACAACCAAGGTTGAAATCAACCCAAGAACAGCTGGACCTCAACAGCTGTTGAATAGACTGTGTGAACAGAGTCTCCTTATTTTTTATTACTGAGAATCTCTTGGCTTTTCTGCCAATCTCTTGCTTTCTTTTTTTTTTTTTTTTTTTTGCCATTTTCCAGTAATTCTGATTCATTCCTGGAGGTTTTTTGGGGGCATTTCTTTTGTGTTAATCACATTAACTGTTATTTATTGATGTGTTATTGCCTCTACAGCACTTCATAACTCTTTCAAAATGTGAGGCTGTAGAAGTCTGATACATATAAACCATGAAGATGCATTGATTAAGAGATTAACAGCTGAGATATCACTAGTCCAGAATGTTCCCACAATATCTTCCAGGGATCATTGTTCTGGTTAGAATTTATTTAGACTACTGAGAGCTTTTTCACCTTTGTCGATCTGAAATGAAGACAGATTCAGCAACTACATGGCCTATTTCTCGATGTTTTCAGAAACACGTTTCGGTGAACTGTTTTCATAAAATATGAAACTGTATTCCGAACGAGCCACCATTATGGTCCGGCTTTGAAATTCGGGAGAAGCAAGACCCACGTGATGCATGCATTCGTCCAATCAGCTGCCGGTTTTCGTTTTTTGGGCGACAATACAGATTAGCACCGCCTGGTGTTATGGAGACGTATTACGTCTCGCGCACGCGCAGAACGTACACTCAGGTTGGCGTCGCTTCGGTGTTTCCGAGGCACTTTTTGGATCAACTCGGGGAGGCAGTCAGTCTAACTGCCTTTTCTGCCGAAGATAGGCCATCGGGTTGGTGTGTCAGAGCCTTACATGCATGAGCATTTTGACTTTTAATTCAGTCAATATCCAATCTATCTGCCACGTCCTAGAACATTTTAATCTGTTTTGCTTTAAGGCATTAATGATGACAATGCCTTCATGCACACAGATGTATGCCAAAACTATAAAGACCCCAAACTATTAGACCTACATGTGTCTAAGAACAATGCAGATGCAAAATTCTTTCTACACCTGGCATGGTAGCAGACTGTGTGGTAACTGCAGTGTGTGCATGCTCCAATCAATTTACATACATTAGGGATAATTAAAGAAGAAAAATCTTATTTTCAATAAGATTGTCATTTAGCCTGATTAGACCAGAGAAGGTAAAACTGAGATTGTTAACAATGGTAAATTCTGCCTCTCACTATGTCACCACTTCACAGCTAATCACCCATTCTACTAAATAAAATCAATGCAAAGACTAGACAAACCGAGACACTGTTGCTCTACCTGTGAAGTTATATAAGTCAATCAAATGGATTTTGCATACCACAAAGCAGAACAGAAAGTCAGAAATGTTCAAAGATGGGAAGCATTTGAACAACATTCTCATTCAAGACCCCTCAACATCAGGAAGGAAGCAATAAGAACACCAAACGCTGCTGCTGGACTGTTCTGGCTCTAGTCTCACGAACGAGTCCTCAGGTGGTTTAGATCAGATTGTCAGAAAGAATTAGGCTGTGCGTCAGGACAAAAAATTTAAATTAAGCTTAATGTACAGTAAAACATATGTTTGTCTGTGCCTACAATCCTAAATGCTTCTATAGCCACTCATGTCAATGAAAAACACAAACTCGTGAGAGTAGTAATCCTAAGTGCTATTGTGGTTGTGATGCGTTTGATGTCCTTAACATTGAGATCTGAGAGTGTGGGTGTGGGGAGACGGATTAATATGGCAGCAATGTTGTTTACACGTATGAGTTTGGCCCGGTTTGTGACAGAAAGCATGCTGAAGAAACAGGTGGAACCGTAAAGAAGGATGGGCTGGACAATACTCTGATACAGCAGTAGGAGGAGATAGGGTGGGGGGGGAGGGAACGACACAGAGCACTTTGAGTTTACGGATGGCTGAAAGACTTCTCCTCATTTGTTTCAAACATAAAAACAGAAACTCAACTACTCAAATTAAATGCATCCCTTCTCGAAATGCTATCAGACCTTGAATAGAAATTTTGCAGTTTTGTGTATCTGCAACTGAACAACTATGTATGTGTAATTGTACATCCTCATTCTAACTGACAAACCATTGCTTTTCCTGAACAAGCTTCATTGGTTGATCAGTTCAAATGGAGATGAAAGCACTGAGTAACATCAACCCTAACAAGTCACTATGAGAAGTCATCGTCCAGAAAGCCAAGCAGATTAGACTATTGGTCAGTTCAAAGTAATTGCATAAAATCTAGCCTATGATCAGTGTCCTTTCTAACGGCTAATAAATGTGTTTGTCTGACTAATGGTTGAGAGAAAAACAGAGCTATTGAAGAAGAAAAACAAAACACACATCCAGCCTAATGAGAGATAGGTTGGTTATTACGAGTCATTACTGAGTGGCTGGGCAGAGACCACAGACATTCCTCCTGACCAAACACACTCACACTGTGGTTGTCAACTTTCAATTTTTCTGCTTTCCCTGCAGTTTTTGGATTTTTTTCCTGTACACATTAAAGGGACACTGAACAGAAAAAAAAAATAGACAATTTATTCTCTCTTTGGCTCTTTGTCTTTTTGCATGTGTGCCTTTTTTTGGTGTGTCCGCCTCTTTCTGTACATCCTGTCTGTGTCTCTGTCTCTCTCTCACACAGCAGATGGATGGTGGGTGGTCAGGGAAGGGTTAAGTGCTCTGCTCTATAAACTCTGCTTCAAGAGTCTGTTGGAAGCTACTGGTTCAGCCTTTAAATACAGTCATTTGACACATCCCAACTGGGGTTCGTAGCATAGAGCAGCTGCTGACCCAAACTCAGGCTTTAAGACGAGCTGGTGTGTCAGCGTCACACTGCTTGGACAGCATGAAGGCTCTCTTATTCACCTGTATGCTGGTGCCATGGCTAGTGGCAGCCTCAGCCAGGAGGTTTGACCAGGACTCACAGCTGATACCAAGATCTCTACCTGGCAGGGAGCTGAGCGGATACTTCGGTGACCATTTGAAATCAAGCAGGGCTAGGGTAAGAACTTTATTATTTCTGCAAACATTTTTTCTCTTCAATAGCTCTGACATGAAGATGACATCTTCTGATGACTTCTCAAGATGACTTCTGAAGACAATCCTTATACTTGTAAGGATTGTCTTCTGAAGTCATGCAAAAAGTGAACGATCTCTTGATATAGTAAATATGAGCACAGAGACACAATATCAAGATTTTGGTCAGAACGGACAGATTTTCTCTTGTAAGAGAAACTCAGCTAACACAAGAAATCATAAGAGAAGCTGAAATAATTCAAGATAAAATGAGACCTTATTAATCCCCAGGGACAAATAGGTCATGCTTAATAGTTGGCTGTATTCAATATCAATGATCCAGACGCATTATTCTAAAAACTAATGATACATTTCATGGTTTAGTCTGTTAATTTGTCTTCTGCTACTTGCTAATGACAGAAACAGCCCTTCACCCAATAGATAATGATAAATTTCGCTCACAGCGCACAATCTGTGTCTAACTTGTTCTCCCACTAGCCAAATCAAACCCTAAAGCAACCACACTAACCATCAACTAACCTCTTCAAGAAATATTTGGACAAACCAAAACCAAAGTCTGGTCTTGTTTATCCTTCAGGAAACACTGGCAGAAAATGAAAAAAACCAAAAACAATCCACAGAATAAGAGGAAAAGAAAAAAAGTGTGAGTGAATGTGGCTATGAAAAGTATGGTCAGTTTTAATGAGTAAAAACTGAATTTGGTACCATATGTTTTTCATAAGACTTTGTCAGTGCCAGACCCTTCAGAGACAGGCCTCATAGCCTCTTCTGCTGCTTCAAGCTTCTTTCAGGCTAACTTTTTAATCCACAATGTGAAAAGTTATGTTTCTTCTCTTTAATTAGTTTGCAGGCCAGTCAGTTAGTTCAGAGACCAGCAGAGACCTGCAGCAGGGTTGGGGAACGGCATTTTTCTAAGCAAGCTTGATTCTTTGCAGTCACTGAAGGGGAATTAACCCAGGCCTTAATTATGGAGAATAAACTAACCAACGATTAGACCCATGGTGATGTAGGATTCTAACTTTAAATAGAAGTTAGTGTACAGGTAGCAGATTAGTTTTCTTTTTGGTTGCCACGCTACAGATAATGCCTCAGATTTGTGAGCTTCAGTGGTGAATGGCTTATTGGTGATACCCAGCCACCATCTGGTACATTGCAACTTTAATGTCAGTTTACACTGAAATTCATTTTACATTAATAGGCAGTTCCGTTCAAGAAATGTACACGCAGGTTGAACCGAACAGTTACACATAAGACACATAAGACAGCTGTAGCCTACAAAAAAAACAAACATCAAACAGTCATGACAAGTTGAAGGATTTGGAGCTGTCCACAAGAACAAAACTCCTCAGGCTGAAGGATGAAATTGATCACAACCTCCAAAGGTCTATAGGCTCTGGGGGGTCAGGGGATACATATGAATGCAAAAACCTTGAAACCAACCTGATTTTCATTGGCTCCTACATAGGAGCACTACAATTACAATACAATATTACAAAGCCTGGTCATGGGTCACTGAGTACAAAGACACTTCTGAATCAGCCAAGAGCTTGCTGTGGAATATAATGTTGACCGCTACAGAAAGTTCTGAATGGAGTCTGCAGAACTGCAACACAAATTGCAGTCTCCTTATTCATTTCGATCAGACCACTGTGTTGGCACAACGGGGGGCCAGATGCAGAGGCTCTGGCCAAAGCAATGCAGCAAAAAAGTTAACCGACTAAACTTTTGCGGAAACATCATCCAACAATGCACTGCACTGGCCAATCAAATACATCCAGGCTCACTTTCCTGGTAGATGACTTAGTAACAAGAACGGTGTAATTCTAATGATTATCTGGAGATTGTAGAAACTGAGAATAAAATGATTCCCAATGTGATAACTTGCCCGAGTTGAAATATTCTGTCTTAGAGTAGCATAAACTAGTGTTTGGTATTGATAAAGCGTTCTACTTTTAGATGGGTTACTGAAACTGGACTTTCTGGATTGTATTTCATCTTCTCATGCTGCCACCATCACAGAGCCTTGTGTTTTTGTTTAACACAGTGGTGTTTACAGTCTGATTGCCCACTTAGCCTTGATTTGTTAGACCCAACAGCATCTCTGAAAGACTTAAGTTCTTCAATTATCACCTTAGGCCAACCTCAGACCACAGGTGTTTTAAAATCCTAACTGACTGTGAAATCAGGTTGCCATCACATAAGGATAATCTTCAGATATTATTTTCTCTAATTTCAAACATTCACACACTACAAGATTTAAAAATAATGGGGCATCACACACTTTATCTTACGTGATCTCACATGGGGAAGCAGATGTAAACAAAACCGAGACTGATTCAGTGCAACAACTTTCTGTAGTGTTAATGATGCTTTGCAGTGACACAAAAGAAACCCAGAGACAAAAAAAAAAGTGAGGATTAAAAAGTGGTCAGGGAGTCGGTTCAACACGAGTTGTCGGTTCTTGGTCCTTCAGCCAGAACTGGAGGTCAGTTTAACCATTTCCGTCTCCTGTTTACCATTGCTTGGGAACAACATCAGCTGCTGCAGGAAGTACTGACATAGTCATCCAGATTTTAACTCCTAAATATCGAACATGTTTGAAATTATCAGGGTAGCCCTGCAAAAGTTCGGGAGGTAAACCCCTCATATTACCAGAGAATAGTGGACCGAAAATCAGTACCCACCCAAGTCCTGGATCAGAGTAAGAATACAATACAATTTCTCCATTAACAATCAGAGTATAAACCATAAAATCGTAACCGTCGATGGTAGACTTAAAACCAGCTACGACATGACTAAGCGAGTGCCAAAAGTTCATGGGGCACCAACCTTGTTTTGAGATAAAGCTCTTTTATTCACGATGTCTTGGATAAGTACTTCATTACCCACAATCCTGAACAATCCCACAGTGATGCCTCTGATCGGTGGAACTCATGTAACTGTTTGACTAAACCCCACGGAAGTCCGTGAGAGTCTTTGCTGCTGTACTGTGTAGGCTACTGTAATGTTACCGTCTACTGTACGATCTTTAATAAAAAGAAGAAAAAAACTGTTGCGTTTCTGCACGGTAGACTTATCCGTGCAATCATGATCTCCTTTGCTGCCAGGATGGCTTTTTTCAAGGATGAGAACAAGAGTGTCCAAAGGGGTGAAAACCACTTTAAATCAATAAATTATTGAATGTAGTGTGTCCGAGGGTCAGCTTGTGGGTTTTGTAAGGGCCAGCATGAGGGACAAGACCTACAAAGTTGTGGTGAGTTTTGCAGGGAGGTTGGTAACGTTAGTTAACATTATCCGTTCACTTTAGCTAGGCTACTGTAGCCTTCATACTGTCGGAGTCATATCAATCATTGCACGATTACTACTGAAAGAACTACTATTAACTGTACATTCACTATATAAAAATCACTATGTGTGGAGGAAAAACTGCACAAGGCTGTCGTCTGATTGGAAGTTGTTCAAGAGGCTCTTTCGTTTTTTCACTCAAAATGATATGTTGTATGCTTATGAGTCACGGCGTAGCTGGTTAGCCTAAGGTATGGTCTAAAACTATTTATATACGGATTTTTCCAGACATCAATGGAAGAAATGAATGGAAAACTTACTTCCAGAACCTAAGATCTCTCGGAGGAGGGGAAGGACTGTTGGGGTCTATACATTAGCTTTACGTTTCCAGAATTGAGTGCATAGTTTCATTTGTTTGTGTCTATACAATGGATGTATTGTTTTTTTCTCTGGGAAATGTCACGCTAAACACCCAGCGCATAATACTGCAAATATATAAATATTGCATTACTTTAATCAGTGGGCCATAGGGTCAATCACCATTGTGTTACCTCCTTCAGTAATAGTGACTTAACAGACAAGATTACAGCTTTACAGTTAAAGCTTACAATTAATTTATAACAAAACTTAATATATAATCAGCCTGTAAATTGTATTTTCAAAATAAAACTGTTTGTCTATTAGTTAATTTTATTCAGTTCTACCATTACATCAAACTTAACAAGAACCTGGCCACCTTGTTTAACTGCACTGGTTGAGGTATTTTACCAACATGCTAGTGTTAGCTAACGGACTCCAGGCTGAAGCCAAGCACGGTGCAGTACAGATATTTGTGATTGTTTTTTTTATTTCTACCCAAAATTTGACAGCACAACAAATTATTACGCATATTATCAAAACTGACCTCCTAACCCTGGCAGTGTCAATGTTTTGCTCTAGCAAATGAGCTGGCTGCTATATGAACAGGCCATGTTTTCTCCTACAGAGGGCGCTGCCTCTTGCTGATGAACTTGATGACAGCCCAACCAAAGAGGAAGGAGACGCCTCTGGTAAGAGAAAGACCAGTTTACCTTGTGTCCACCTGGTAAAGAGCATACAATTTAAATCATAAGGGGAATTAAAAAAAAACTACCGGCAATTGTTTTTAGTGGCTTTGAGTCAATCTGTTCATGATTTGAAGGTTTGGGAAAGATACTCAAAGACAAACTACAGATTTCTCAGAACAAGTTTATCAAAAATTTAAAATAACTAACTGGGAACGTGGAACATCAAGGAGTAATGGATCAATGGATCGGAGGGGTTTGAAAGTAGAATAGGAACTGAGGAGACTGGAGATGTAAGTTGATGCCAGTCCAAGCAGGCCATTAAAAACAAATAATCTAAATATCAATAAATCTATACTTTACTGGTAATCAGTGTAGAGAGGCCAGTACTAGGGCTGCACAATATGAGGAAAATATCTAATTGCGATTATTTTTGACTGATATTGAGATATGATTCACAATATTGGAGGGAATGATCGCTATAGTATCATTATTCTCATTTTCATTGAAAATGATTAACATTGAAAGAAATTAAATTGATTATAGTGTGATCTGTACCAAACAAAGATTTTTTCTTTAGTCTGTAGGATACAATTTGTAGGCCAGGACTTCTCTGCAGCACCACAATACTTAATTCAGAATGGTTTGACACATATTTTGCCATTAACAAACATTGCGCCCCCCCCCCTGCGATTTGGATATTGCACTAGTCCATATTGCGATTTCGATACAATTGTGATTAATTGTGCAGCCCTAGCCAATATATGGGAGATTTAGCTTCTTCTTAGTACCAGCCCTCGCGTCTGCATTTTGAACTACAGTAGCTGCATGTGAGCTTGGGAGGACTGACTGTCACATATACATTACATTATTTTAAAATGGCTGCTATTCATCACAATTATTTATTTTGCAATTTACAATTCTTTCAAACTACAGTAGAAAAATGTGAATTCAACTGAATTATTTGGCATTTCGTGTGTCAAATGAAACAGGTATGATTATAGCTGATCAGCCAACAGAAAATTTAATTGGCAAATATTTTGATAATCGATTTTTTTTTTAAACAAAAATACCAAACACACTACTTAGCCCTGCTTTTTCTTTCCACTGTTTGATGAACTGAATGTTTTGGGATTTTGGTAGGTTTTACAAAAAACAAGATTTGAACCCATTACTTTGACAATATTGTATTCCCTGACATTGAATAGGCAACCATTAATCGAGAATATAACGCACTGCTGTGACTACAGATTATTCTGAAAAAAGGCTTGATGTTTGTGTGGTGCCTTTGTGTTGCAGACCTGCCCACCTGCCTGCTTTGTGTGTGTCTGACTGGTTCAGTATATTGTGAGGAGGTCAGTCCAGACATGACCACCGTTCCCAGCTTGCCAAAAGAGACGACCTACCTTTATGCCCGCTTCAACAAGATCAAAAAGATCAGCACCAAAGACTTTGCTGACACAGGTAAGCCTGGAACTGTCTCCATCACAACCGATTGATTGCTCAGCCAAGTTATTCCAGCCGTGCTCACAAAGACTATAAGTTGGCGGTGAATGCTTTGTCCATTTTTGTCTTGTTCTTTGATTAATAGGTCTTGATTGAAATGTTATCAATTTCAATCAATTACAATTCTTAGTCAATGTCCTCATTTAGGATCCTTGTGGCCTCAGAGTAGAAGCTCCTCTTGAGCTTTTTAGTGCTGGCCTGGTGTATCCGGTTCTTTCAGACCAACAGGAAGAAAAAGCTCTTTCCCTGGTAGTTTAGATTTTAAATGATTCTCCTAGCCATTCTCTTGCAGTGCCTGGTGTAATTGTTCTTTACGCAGGGTAGGACACCGCCTATTGTAACTTCTGCCGAACAAACTAAGTGAGATGTCCAAAATGGCTACAACTGTAATAAAAGTTTTTTCCATCCAACTGTAATAACATTTTTATTCATCTATCAACAGTGAGTCTGAAGAGGATTGACCTGACGGGAAACCTGATCTCAGAGATTGAAGATGGGGCATTCTCTAAGCTAATGGACCTGGAGGAATTGTCTCTGGCTGATAACAGATTGGTCAAACTTCCTATGCTCCCTGCTGCCAAACTCAAATCCTTCAATGCCAACAATAACCTCCTCAAAACCAAGGGTGTCAAAGCTAATGCTTTCAAGGTACATATCATCACCTCTCCCAACTTTTTCAATTAAGAATACCCCAACCCAATCTTAAGGATAGGGACTGGGGCAAATCAAGGAATTTTAGAAAAATTAACAACCATTTTTCTATCATAAGTGAGTGAGCTTCAAAAATGCATTTGTTTTTACAAAAGCTTCAATGATATAGCCAAACTGACAGTGAGCCACGATAGCTCTGCTCAGCAACGTAATGCTGAAAATGAAGGCAGGCTCTCCAAATCATGTACTGAACAGTGTCCTGTGAATCTCTTCTCTGTGCAAATATTTTAGAAGATCGTACATACTATGCAACAACACTTTAGATTGCTGTACATTATAGGAAAGCTTGGATGGAGCCCATATTTTCTTACTGCACAGTTATCAAACATCTACATGAGTTAGTTTGACAGTTTGGGAAATTTGTTTATTTTTTTTGTCCCATGAGTGACATGAGAAGTATGTGGTTTTAGGGTAAATTACATGTTGGAACTCTTTCTTGACAGTATATCCATCCGCCTTCTGTGCAGCAGCTCCGGCTATAGCACAGGTCACCAGATACCGTTGGTGAGCAAAGGTTTTGGTCTCGGCACAGACATGATGGTACCATACCTGGCAACCTCAGTATGGCGACAAGGCATCAGGAAGTTGTACACAATAATTACATCTCAGGAAGCTGTACTCAGTCACTACACCTGGCTGTTGTTCAACAGGAAACTCCCTCTAAAACCTGCAGTAAAACGTTGTTTTGTGTAATTGTTATTAGTGAGTCTTTATACAAAGCCGACCACATCCGCTTGATACTTGTAAAGACATAAGACTGATAATCTTTCCATCTTAATCACACAAAAGGAAAATAAAAAAAAAAGCATAATTCCCAAAATGTTAATGGATCGATATAACGCACAACTTGGCTATTCCTGAAGTATATCTGGTCTATAGCTTGGTATATTTGCAAGTACACTTTCACTTCCCAAACAGGGGTAGGACAACTAATAGCTCAGGACTGGGTCTCCATTGTGTGAATTTGTTTCCCCAACAGAAAATGACCAAGTTGGCAAACCTGTTCTTGGCCGACAACCAGCTGGAAGCTATTCCACACATCCCAGACGGTGTTCGGCTCTTACATCTACAGGTTTGTATTTATTTATTTTTGCTAGAACTTAGTGTGCGATATATTAATTATTATTACAGGACAAATCTTTATACCTGATACTGAGGATTTTGAATCAACCAGCTTAGATTTTATTCACTCGGTTACATTCTTGGCATTGTTACCATTTCCTCCAGAACAACAACATCACTGAGGTCAACGTAGACACCTTCTGCAGGTCCAATGACACCTACTACTTACGGCTGAGCCTCAATGAGGTCCGTTTGGACGGCAACCCCGTGCTGCTGTCTAAGTATCCCGACAGCTTCACCTGTATGAAGGTACTGCCTATCGGACGGTACCGCTGAGACAGAAACTTTACTGTAGCCCCTTTGTTGCTGATGAAGCAGTTTTCCCACAGCAGAGTGCTGTGGGGATACCGTGACGTTATGGATTTTGGGGTGCTGATCCCATGGTGGGGATAAAGGTGTCAATGTTTTTACTTCAGCAAACCTACAAACAGCTTGTGACATTGTCAGGTCGAAATGAAACCATTCACTGGACTGAAGTTGTAGAATTGAAGGAGTTTCTATACTCTGGCCTTTTTCAGTTCCAATGACCGGTGGGGAATTTAAACGTCTGCATGAAGTTGCACATGGTAGTTGTTAAGAGCTACAGTCACACGAACTGGTGCAAAACCACCTGAGAAGGGGTGTAAAGGCTTCGATAGGCTTCAACAAACTAGTTTGTCTGACCATGTTTAAAATCAGCGTTTCTACTAGTTGTATATATCCTCGCTGAAAGGCAGGGGGAAAGGCCTGCTTTGTCCTTTGAATCATGTTGTAGTATCGATACATTAAATCATACAAAAAGGAATAGGGGCACACACTTTCAGACAGACAATCTCTCGTCTAAGGAATGTATGATGTTTACAAGAAAAGTGATGAAAGAGCTTGAGAAAGAAGTTCAAACCATGTCTACTTCCACACACCTGGCCAATCCCTGCATAGTGGACGTGTTCGTCAGATTGTCATTCCAGACAACAGAATTTGTCCAACACAAATTTGGATTCGGCCATTAGAAAGGGGGCTTTAGATGATGTTAATAAATTGGACAAACCCTTTGTTTTAAGCATACTAAAGCTTTGACAGTGGGATTAAACGTGACAAATAGCCAGAGAGAAAGATTTAGGCCACCTGTTCAGAAGACGCCACAGGTGAGGTGCGTTCTATATGTCTTTTCCACAGGTGATGCAATGCCAGTAGAACCGATGTACTAAATGAGTAAAGAAGCGTCAACACCTCTACAAAGACAGTCCAATTTATCGTTTCATTTTCACCTGACTCTGTACTACCTACATGAATGAAACTACTCAAACTGCTTGTGACTTTGAACCAACACACACACACACGCAGTAAACAAGCCAACAGGCTTGCTTATACTGTCAACTACTTGTATCAGTTTAAAAAACAGGCCAATTTTCACACTTTGTGAAATGAAATACCGGTAGAAGCATTTTGTTACTGTAAGTGTAAGTAGTAAAGGAAAAAAAATCATTTAATTCAAGATATTACTACAACCTTCTAGATATCTTTGCCGCTTTTGCAGTATATCGTACTAGTGTAAAACCTCTCATTTCAAGGTTTTACATTAAACTTAAAATGTTTTAGAATACTACAACAAGTACAATGTCCAAAAAGTGCTTTTAATGGACCCACATGTATTTTTAGCCTTGCAAAGCCAGATCACAGTTTTCACTTTGCTCATTGTGGGTCATAAGGAATATAATTTGGACAGACGTCCATTAAAGAATGACGGAATACATGACTGGAGTGCAGTTTTAGTGTATTAATGTTGCATGCTTCATTTTAAAATTCCCAGACTAAAATTTTAGGCTGGCTTTGAAGCTAACACATACTGTTAAAAAAACAGTCACCACTGAATGAAAATCTTAGTTTAAGAAACAAATAATTTGAGATGTTGAAGTAAATTACAATTCAATATAAATATGTTTTTCAGTTAACAGCGTCCTGATGACAGTAGGAGAGAAAATGCTACAGTATCTTCCGACTAGATTTAAGTCATTTCAGTCATACTAAAGGAATACTTGATACCAGTGAAACATTTTTTTAAATTTACATTTCTCATTCATTTTATGTTGATTTGAGATGTTCTTATCAGACTATTGATTCCACTTGACTTAGACATCTGATACAAATTAGATCATCTTGGCATGCCAGCAGGAATACTCTGTAAATACTTTTCTCAGCGAGTGTCCTCAGAAAATGACTAAAAATGAACAACACCCTGGGTTTTGCTGTGCCATTGTGTGAATTAATTTAACTTTGAACTATTAAAAATGTCTCTCTATAAAAAGGGCAATGGCCTTGTAGACTTGTCCAACTGCAGGCTTTCTTAAGCATTAGCTTAACTTTGTTTTTTTAATTTATAGTCTCCAGTTGAAGTGAACTGGGGAATGATGTATCTATGAACTATAGTAATGTGAAAGTTACTCCTTTTTTATTTTGTCTGCTTTTAAAATGTCTTGCTTGTGTTCCTAACTCTTCCCTTGCAGTAATAAAGATTACTTTAGAAATTATTACTGATGTGAATAAGATAGTGGTGTACTGGAAGAGGTGTATGTGACATGGCTATGTTTTTAAGATATTTTAATAAAGTTAAACTTTTTAAATTAAGATTTGTGTGTGGAATTATTGTTGAAGTCTGCTTCACATGTAATATTCAGCCTAAAGTACTGGTACTGGCAAAAAGAAAAATAATGATACTTTACACTAGGTCTGGCTATCGTAAATGATTTTCCGAATGAATTCAAATCCGAGTCATAATGTCCCGAATGGATTTTATTCCCGATTCAATTTTATTTTCGATTCAATATGAATTAGGTTAAAAACAATTCAGTTATAATACCAATTTTGCTTGGATATGAAAGAGAGTCTACAAATACTACAAGGTTCCCTCTAACCTGCTGCATTCTTTAAAAGTATCAATCTTTACATTAAGAACGGACCCCAAACCAGTTACATTAATGTGTTTTTTGTTTAAGATGAACACACAATAAAGTGCAGCTCTACAGACTCTACAGTCAGTGAGTATTGAGTGACATTTCATTCAGATATCCTGAGGTGACAGAGAGACCCCTTTGAAAATGGCCATGCCACTTTTTCCCTCACCGAAATATAGCCTACCTTTGGAGTGTTATTTAACCCCCTTCCCGACAAGCTAGCATAACATAGTTGGTACCAATGGATTCTTTAGGTCTTTAAGCTTCAATAGTTACTTACAATTTTATTTAATGAATCGCTTTTGGATTATTCAAATGTAAATCGATTTAAATATATAAATGTTTTTTTTAAAACCCTTTACACAGGAGGTTTTGATGGTGGTTATGGTAGTCCTGTATAGATGCCAAAGGTTTTGATTTACAGTTTCAAATTTCACCTACAACAATAATAGACAGATGTTTCATACATGATCAGGCAGTATCAAGCTATAATAATATTTCCACAGTAACTGTTTATATTCTTTCATTCATGTTGAGATTCATGTTTCATTCAACTGTGATGTAGTTAGCAGAAGGGTTGCAGTGGAAATGTCTTTGTTAGATAGGTTTCTGAAAAGCAGCAGATAACTGAGTCTTTCTTCAACTTCTTCACCGTTGTCTTCACTGTGAACCTCCAGAACACCATCATCAGAAACTCAGAAACAGTAAGGGGCCCAAACGGAGTAATCTGCATGGTATCCCTGGAACCCTGATGCTTAGTCATTTTTGAGGAATGTACCTACCATAGCTGCAACTGTGTCTCTGTGTGTGTGTGTGTGTGTGTGTGTGTGTGTGTGTGTGTGTGTGTGTGTGTGTGTGTGTGTGTGTGTGTGTGTGTGTGTGTGTGTGTGTGTGTGTCTCATCTTAGCAAAATGGGGTCCTGGACACCTACTGTAGCAGGAACTACCACAGAAAAGATTTAAAATACTGAGGAGTTCTTAGTTTATACATCTATCTGCGGCCACATTTTGTCACTGTATGGTCTCAGCGACAGCACTGGAAGTAGAGGGAAAGGAAGTAGGGGACCCCCCCCACCCCCCCGTTCACAGAAACACTTGATGGCTTTTAAATTTAAAATTTAAGATAAAGCGGGGGATAGATAGATATAGCCTTTTTCATGTCTGTAACATCTACATATTAAACAAACACATTGAGACTATGGTGAAAGTGCTGTTATATCAATATCACTGTAATAAGATCTTTTTTTTTATCTCACTTTGCTGCAAATCATGCACGTCATGTGGAAAAAAAATAGCCAAGACCTTGAATTTCTAGATGTGCCGCAGCCAAGCAGCGCCTATGCCGCGCTTCTAACGCTGGCAGTGTGGCTGCTCTAACTGGTTAACATGGCCGCCAAAATAAAGGCCAGAGGTTCAACGACGCACCAGCGTTGCTCACGCAGGCCGTGTGGCCCGGGTGTAGCTGCATTACACCATTTCTCATGGCTGACTGTAGAGTCTGAACATGTTTGTGCATGGACAGTTAACACTAATATGCCCACAATAGAAATGCCATTCAGTGATTGGCCACATGCTTGTAAATGTCTGGTTTGTAACCGCTACGTAGCCCACCATCATCTGCAGTCCTGTAGTCCTACCGTGACTAGCTGGTTTAATGTTGTGGTCTTAAGCTACAAAAATGTTAAGATTCCTGGATTGTGTGGGAAATCTTTGGGTTTTATTTTTATTTGTTTATTCCTCTAAATACATGTTCATGTCTGTGTTTCATTAAAGCATTGAAATCTGCATACAAGGCACTGCCCACATTACAGCAGGATAGTTATAACGGGAATTACATTTTTCCATTATAACTGCAGAAAGTGCAACTAAAGCAAAATACGAGTTTAGAGCACACAGGCCAGTATGGAAAATGTGGGTTAATCCTTCCTGAGCACAGCCAACTTGGCAGAACTTTACATTCTCTGAGTAAACAGGAGAAAATGTTCCATATTGCTTCTGCAGCTTGATTTACTATTTGATATTTTACTGCTACCTCATCAATAAAGTCCCACCCTAATGTTTACCATGCCCACTCTTTCATAAGCCTGAATCAACGCACTTTACAAACAATACAGTTTTGGAGGCATCATTGTATCTTCATGGCTGACAAAAAGCTGACAATTGTTTTGAAATACTGCATAAAACCTGAAGCCAGTGCAGACTTCTGGACCACAACGAAAAACCCTGTCCCTCGTTTCTTGACAATGTAGACCAACCACACTGTTGTGGCCAGTTTGAAGTACATTTCGGCATAGGTGCATCTTCACTTACCTGGAAGTGTTGGAAGGTTCTGCGCCTGTCATCACACCTGTCTGAGAAAGTCCTGAGAGTCCTGAAGAACAGCAAAAGATCCGTGCTCTCCTCCACCCTGAAAGTTTTAAAGAGAATGTATTAGTTCTGCCCCCTCAAAGTTGATTATTTGAATTGTTGAGCAGTGAAAGTGTGACAAAACATCCAAAACATGCGACAATTTGCATCATTGAACTAAAAATGGATGGCAATAATTAGTACATTAACACTGAACAGTCAGAGGTCTCAACTGCCGCCTTATATGTTGTATAGTCTTGCAGCACGTTAGCAGAGCCGCAGTTTCAATCATCGGTCTCCTATCCTACACAGGACATGTTCAGGTACTGTATAGAGTATTTTAGCAGCACTTACATTAGAGACCAACACACTGCATGTACAATTCATTAAAATAGATGTAATTAGGAGTGTTTCCATCAACTTGTTTGGAGACAAACTGATGGAATGATTATGTCTTATGGACAAATTCGAGAAGACGCAGGAAACAGAAATACCTGATCAGTCGTGGGAGTTGAATTTTCACTATGTCAGAACTTATTCGGTAAATGCCTTTCCATAACCCATTTAGCGCATCAACTCTTTTTAGAAAAAGGCAAAAAACACCTTAAGCAAGGATAAAAAAAAAAAAAAAAAAAAAAAAAAAAATTGTGCAATTAGTTTTAGCGAATTTAGCCATTTTCATACGTGAATGGAAACATGGCTTTTGTCTGGGAACCATGAATGTCTGTACAGAATTTCATTACAATCCATCTGGACTAACTTTGGATGCTTGTTAAGCAAAGAAAAGAAAATCAGAAAAAAGGAAAACTTTGTAATCAAGGATGACCTTTTCACTCAACGAGAAACACAAAACTTTAAACAACTAACTTGTTATTTGGGTATGCTGTCTGGGTCAATGCACCATTTTAATATACATTTCAGTTACCTAGTAGCACTCAGTCTTCCCTGCACAGGGTTTAATGACATAATTAGCAACAGAGTAAAAGTTTCTTTGAAAAAGTGTTATAATTTAGTAAATCAAACATTTACAAGAAGAGTAGACTACCCATCCAAAAACTAAATAAAGTACATTACAAAAAGGTGCTTCCTATACAGTATGCTGTATGTCAAAATGGCAATAGCACAAAAAAAAAAAGATTTTGTTTTGGTCTGGTTTGCTCTGTCTGAGTGAGCTTGGGACATTCTGTTACAGGCTTTCCAGAGTTTTCCACGGGGGCCCAGGGCTAGACGGCAGCCGGGTGAAGTTTCCAGAAGACTGTTATTCCAAACAGAGCTGATGGAAACATGGCAGAACGCTCCCATATAATGGAGCACTACCAAAAAGACAGAGCGAGATAGAGCGAGTGGGAACCCTGGTTTGATATTGTTGTATTGAACTGATTTAGTCCTACTGGTTGGATGATGCAGTTTGATTATATCTTCAGTGTAGAACCATACTGGTTAAAAAATTCTGATCTAGATGTTCGGACTTTCGTGGCTTCAGTTCACCATCCCAAAGAAGCAGTAAAAATAGTTTGTACCAAACAGTGTAAAAAAAGATCAAATTAAACACATAACACACAACACTATGACTAGACCCCGTTTTAGCTACAGACCGATTTTGGTTGGTACAAAAAAACTAAACAATATAGCCGCAAGCTGCCCTTCTTTCGGTTTCTCAAAGCACGTTCACTTGTTACAGGTTCCTTTCACTCACATTCATGCACTTGGAGATCAAACAGGTGCAAGTCCTGAGGTCGAACCGCCAACCTTCTGAATGTTAGGCAAACACAAACACAACTTAGGCAGCAAGCTGCATTGAGCAGATGCCAAATCGCCAAATCTGCCGCGAGCAGAGTTTGTAGCTTCACAAAGCTAAGCAAAAGCACTTCAGATGGTTTAATGATTTATAGAAAAAGTGGTGAAACCAACCACACAGCTGTTTCCTTCCTACAATAGATGCAGCAAGTCCCCCTTTATTGGATTTTAACGAAACTTGGTACATACATTTAAGTCGTGGTGTTAAATGTCTCCATCAATTTTCATCAAAGAGATTGGCGGTGGTATGTTCGCCCTTTCAACAGAAAAAGAGATCAGGATGGGGAGTTTGGGTCTCTGGTGCTTCCCAAACTCATAATCCTATCCTAATCCGTCAGCCTATTCCTCGTGATGCACTGAAGATATGTTACCAATTTTATGAGGATTGGTCAAACCATTAGTGAATTATGGCCAATATACTGTTAAACCTCACTCTTGATCTCTTGCTCATTCATGTGTATAGTCCTGTAAGGATCTATACCAATGTTGGTGTTGATAGGATCAAAACTGACAACGTCCTATTCATTTTACCATTTTTCACATTATGCAAATTAGCCAAAATTCCATCACTGCGGACCTCTATAGTCCAAGAGGCTATTTTGTAGAGCACACTGAGCTGCATGTGTGAGAAATTCCAAGTCAATTGGACTTATGGCCTGAGGGGCGTTTTCTTTCTAAAACCGCTTTTTTGATTGTAGCACCACCACCATGTGGCAGATTGGGTTCATATTTTTTGGGAACCGACTGCACATAATTTCCAGTCATCGGGCCAAGTTTTGTGTTTCTAGCTCATTCCAGCTCACGGGAATATGAGCCGCGGTGGAAGACAAAAATAATACTAAACCGGGAGAAAAACAATAGGGTTCAAACCCCCTAACTAAGGTCAATACCCAGTCCTACAGATATTAGGGCTGTCACTTTAAAAGAGTTGTGAAAGTGTTAATGAAGAGAACAACAATATCTTAGTTTAGTTTTTAGATCTCCTTGAGAGTCTCGCTTTGCCAGACCCTCCTCCAAAGCGCGCTGGAGGAGAGTCTGACCACTCCACATCGAATTTGGGGATGGGAGGAAAACGTGCTTTGGTTTATTGGCATTTGTTTAAACCAATCACAATCGTCTTGGGCGGCTCTAAGCACCAGAGAAAAGTAAAAAATAGGCTCGGAAGGAACTTGTTTTGGTGGAACATGTGTACGTTTAAAAGTTGTTTTAGTCGTGCAACAGAAAACTCAGATTAGACAGATAGTCTAGCTAGCTGTCTGGATTTACCCTGCAGAGATCTGAGGAGCGGTTAACCATAGTCCTCGGAAATCCACCCGAGTTTAGAATGCCAACACAAAGGAAGCCCAAGGTAACAGATATCCGGCCTAAATTAGCGAAATCTCAAAGCCTAAAACTATCATTGTTGGTTAACGTTACTTTTGTTTTTCATGGTGGTCCAGTAACTTGTTGAGAGGAAACAATGCGGTAAATCTATGATTTATGGGCTTTTCCAAATGTTTACAAAAAAAAGACAAATGTACATGTTTTTGGTAGGTACAAAATATGTTTATCATAGAAACTTTATTTTATACAGATCATATCAACATCGGTAAATATTTGTTATCGGCCAAAATTTTCATACTGGTGCATCGGTGCAGGCGTATACTTTGGGTGTACAGTCTTTAAACTCCCTTTTGGCTTCAGGGCTGACTGATAACTCCTGCTGCGGTTATGACCTTAGCAGAGTTTGGCTTCACACTATCAGCCTGGCTTAGACCGGGACACACACAGCCTGGATCAGTGTTTCTTCAACTGCAGGCTGAGTGTTCATGACTCAGTCGGCTTGGATCCCCACATGACAAGAGCAGCACTGTGTTTTAATGGCAGAGGTTCATAAGGAAATTTGACATAATCCAGTCTGCCTTGAGTCTGCTAAGCCCATCCCAGAATGCACTGCATCAACAGCCACATCGCAGTCACTTGCTGACTGTTGAGCAACAAGAGTTTTTAACTGTACTGCTAATAAACAGTTGGATAAACTACACTAAGCTATAACATTTTTAAAAAGCCATCCGTGTGCTTCCACATTAGCATTTCCAGTCTCCACCTACTCTCTACGATCATCTATATTGAGTGTTAAAATTCTCTATTTAGTTGTTCTCATTCACCTTTTTCTGTTTCTGTTGTCAGACAACCGAAGATGAAGAATATTAGTGATTTAATTGCAGCTCATAAACCCAGTAACCAGGCAGTGATTCCCAAGCTGTTGCACTGCTGATATAATTATTATTGTATCAGATTGAATACAACGTCATCTGACAAAATCACCTTACAGTAAACGTAAACAAATTTTGGCTGCGAGTCTATTTTCTTCAGTCTTACACATGGAACTACAGGGATTCTGACTTGGACTCTGAGGACAGCCAAAATGTGGGTGCCCAGCAGAACTGTGGCTGGATGCACAAGGACTGAAGCTGAACTGCTGCTTTTACTATGCAGCTTGTGTAGCCACAATGTTACTTTGAATACTGACAAAGTTAAGAAAGCACTTCAGGGAGCCAAAAGGACAGATGTGGAAACATGTCTGCTGAACAAAAACAACCAATACAAATCAGACCAGCTTGATTTAACAAGGTCTCTCTCTCTCTCTCTCTCTCTCTCTCTCATATATTATAAGTATTTTCTTGAATGCAAACTGGAAGGCAAAGTCAAGAGCAAAATTTTAGGAAAAAATAGTTTAACTGGCGTCCCTTTTAAGCAGAAAATCTACCCGCATTTGGCACTTGGCGAGTGTTATTTTCGGACACTGCTCTCACCCACTTGTGCTGGGAGCGCTCTTGCCTGACTTCTCAAACACAGGTGCAACTCATTACATTCAGAATGGCGGCATTCCATTTAGGTGTGCTGACTTACTGGCACACCTACCTGTAAATGGAGCACAGACATCCTAAATATTGGTTACACCTGTTCTTTTCCTGCTGTAACGGTTGAAAATATCTGGGCTCAGTCTGGTCGGTTGAGGTTTACTCCGTAATGTCTGGAGCTTTAGTCACTATTTCTTTTCTACCAGGTGCTTTTTACACTGCAGGGATGCAATTTTTTATTTTTATCAAAACCAGTGCATTACAAAATCTCTGTTTCACCTCAACAGGAGTGGAGTAATGTTCACTCTAAAATGATCAGTTTGACAACAGGTCGTGTCCTGTACTCCACTGGGGGACATTCTAGACTCTGATCTATTGCATGTCCCGTTTGTCCTCTCAGTAGTTCTTCAAAGTGGAGGAAACTAGCGAGGTGTACGGAACAGATAACCATGATTCCAAACAATCTGAGAAGTAATGTGTGGACTAGAGCCCGACAGCTTCTGGAGCTGGATATTTAAGAGTTTAAAAAGTCTAATAAAATATTGTTTAATATTTTCTTTATATAAACACATAACACAAACACTTTTTGATCCTTTAAAAATGGGTTCTTAAAGGATAGTGACCAAGATATGTAGTGAGGAGGACATTTCACAGTGTTTCCGGTTTTACACAGCGGTCAGACATACATTGATTACATTACTTGCCCCCACCGTAGTTATGTTTTTATAGAAATATAACCCATTTAGTTCATTTTCATCAGTACCTGTTGTGCTTATACACTTTAAACTGATCATTTCAGAGTAACCATTAATCCACACCTGTTTTAAAAAAAAGTGAAGGAGTTCAAATACCTTCGGGTCTTGTTCGCGAGTGAGGGGACAATGGAGCGGGAGATTGGTCGGAGAATCGGCGCAGCGGGTGCGGTATTACATTCAATTTATCGCACCGTTGCGACGAAAAGAGAGCTGAGCCAGAAGGCAAAGCTCTCGATCTACCGGTCAGTTTTCGTTCCTACCCTCACCTATGGTCATGAAGGCTGGGTCATGACCGAAAAAACGAGATCCAGGGTACAAGCGGCCAAAACAGGTTTCCTCAGGAGGGTGGCTGGCGTCTCCCTTAGAGATAGGGTGAGAAGCTCAGTCATCCGTGAGGAGCTCCGAGTAGAGCCGCTGCTCCTTCGCGTCGAAAGGAGCCAGTTGAGGTGGTTCGGGCATCTGGTAAGGATGCCCCCTGGGCGCCTCCCTAGGGAGGTGTTCCAGGCACGTCCAGCTGGGAGGAGGCCTCGGGGAAGACCCAGGACCCTGGCCTGGGAACGCCTCGGGATCCCCCAGTCGGAGCTGGTTAATGTGGCTCGGGAAAGGGAAGTTTGGGGTCCCCTGCTGGAGCTGCTGCCCCCGCAACCCAACCCCGGATAAGCGGACAAAGATGGATGGATGTTTTAAAAAATAAAAAAACATTCAGCCAACTGGTTTTGATAAATAAACACTTGCACCCCTGCAGTGTAAAAAGCACCTGGTAGAAAAGAAATATTAAGCTTAAGATTGAGCAGATTGAAAGAGCCCAGATATTTTCAACAGTTACAGCAGGAAAAGAACAGGTGTAACCAATAGTAACGATAGCGGTGCTTCCTTTACAGGCAGGTGTGTCAGTAAGCCAGCACACGTTAATGGAATGCAGCCCTTCTGAATGTAATGAGTTACACCTGTGTTTAATAAGTCAAAATGTCTGCTGTGAGAAAGGCTTATTGTTTGTGAGTAAAGAGCAGACGGAGCGAGAACAAGTAGATGTGTGACTGAGGAAGTCCAGCTGGACAGCAGCTGTTGACATCTCCTACTTTAATAAACACTTATATAATACCCACTATTACATGTGTAGAGTTGGAACAGAACTGACACTGTAAATAAATGACAAACTCACTGGCCTCTGAGTTTTAGTCCAAGCACACCAAGTAGGTTTCCTTGTCAACTCTAATCAGCTCTGATTCCCATATGATGAACTTCAGTTTAACAGAGTAAACACACCATGTGGTCAAAATGATGTGGACATTACAGCCATATGATATGAGATAGTTGAACATGATGTGATTTGGACATTTATCTGCTGCTACAGACCTTGTTTTATCAGACTGCAGCAGCACTGTCATAGACCTACACTCAAAATTGAGCATACGTACATTTAGTGTTTACTGGAGGTTGAGGATACAGCTTATTAAACTGGTTCTGATTTATCAGAAATTAAAATCAGTCTGGTAAATAGATTCAATTCCTTTAATTGATTAATGTTGATTATAAGTCAATCCTCATTAAAGGTAAATACCATCACCTAGAGGTTGATCACTCTGAAAAAAAGTTTGCTGTTGAAGAAAAGGTTCATTCCAGATAAATGTTACAACTGACAGACCGAAGGATTGTCGGAGATGAGGGGGTAGAACTCCACGGGGAGGAAAAGTGGGTAAGATTTGCTTTGAAGATCAGCTTTAAGGGGACATATTATACTCATTTTTACTCAATTCTTCTATTTTTCTACTAGACGATGTTTACATGCTAAAAAAAAAAAAAAAAACGGTACGGTCATCTAAATATACCAGCATTCTGTCTTAAACACTCCATTTTAGCGCTTGCTCTGATTGGTCTTAGGGGTGTTTTGGAGTCTCTGCACTGTCATTGCAGCCAGGGAATGACTAACAGCACTGTAGCGGCCCGCTCTACCTATATGTAGTATAGTTGTTACATCACAACCGTTCGGAAGTCCTGAAGGCCCGTTTAAAAGCACCGTCTCTGAATACGGGCTGTGTGCATTTTGCTGTGGCTGGAGCATTTTCATACTTTCACAGTATTACTCTAGCACCTCAACCTGCTTTATAAGCTACACAGGACGTGGAAATCTCACTTTTTAAAATATGGGACCTTTAACATCAATCTGCAGCATTAGTGCTTACCCAGAAAGGAAACTGCTGAAGTTCTGTAGGTCGCTGGTGTCCATCACCACATTAAGATCACGGATCGTCCTCTCAGATCTCTGACCCTTCTGCAGGACAAATACACTAACAATTACGCAGTTGAAAAGAAAATACAGAGTCATTTAGTCAGTGCAGTGATGATTAATAATGTGTTATCAAATGAAGCCTTTTTTTTCTTCTGGAAACCAGTCAATTTTCAGAGTTCATTTGCATTAGGGGTGGGAAAAATAATCGATTCTTAGATGCATCACGATTCTCTCTAGAACGAGTCAATGCAGATTAGTTAATAATCGATTTATTTATTTTTTAAATGTGTTGATTTTTATTTAAAAAGTTACTTTCTCCAGATAAGTACAAATCAGAAAACAGAGGGAAGAGGATGGGATAATGGACAACAACTTAGAGTTTAGGCAAGAGTGCACAAAAAAAAAAAAAAAAAAAACATAAATGCACAAACACAAAAATGGCCAAAACATTTTTTTTGATTATGATTATATATTATATACACATCTAGGCTGTTCATCTACTTTACCACATTACATCTGACCACCTCATGTTCAACTCTGAGTAGCAAACTCAGATTTATATGTATATTTTCAAAAATCACGCATGGAAATGTATATTAAAAAATTGTTGCAACGAGAATCTGTTGAGAATCGAATCGTTGGCCTCAGAATCAAATCGTGAGGTGCCAAGAGATTCCCACCCCTAATTTGCCTGATCTGAGTTTGAGAAGAGAAGGCAGCAGGGTGAGCAGAAGGAGACAATAAATTGAGTAAAACAAAAAACCGTTGAATCAACACCTCACTGAACATTATAACAGGACAGGATTTATGGCAGGAATGTTGCATTAGACTGCATTAGTTTTAGCAAGGTGTAATTAATAAAGTGCAATTCCAGCATGTAAGTGTCCCTGAAACCACAAACTGTGCATTTTACATTTCTGTCTGTGTACTGATGAAACAAACTATTAGTGGTCTTTAGTGTTGGTAGGTGTGTATTTAAACTTTCGACAAAGAGCCAGGCTAGCCATTTCCTGCTTAAGTCTTTATGTACACTAGGCTAACCACATCCAGCTCTGTACTTAACATATAGACATGAGACCCCAACATTTTGAACTATTCCTTTAAACATCTATCTCATTATTTGGGGAGCCATAAAATCATATAAGTACAACATCTGTACAACACTAACAAAACACGTTTCAGTTACTAGCTATTGTTATGTTGCAATGGAAATAGAAAAAAAGTATTAATCAAACTATAATAAAGAGTAAGAAGAGAGTGTGTGTTTACAAAATCAGTGTTTCCAAATTAAAGAGCCAAATAATTTATCAAAACAAGTCAAACTTCAGAAGACTACAATTTTAATGATACTTCATGAGCCAGGCAGGAGGAGTGATTCAATGACACCAGCTGTTCTGGTGGTTGATCCAGTTTGAATGAAAACCAGAAAACTGTTGGACCTACATGAAGCACGTTTACAGGACACAATAATTACACAATGTCCCTACAATAGATTTACAATTACTCTTGACTTTACATACAGTATTTGTATTGGCTGATGTCGACGGTCAACCATAATTTTTGTTAAACTGTGACCAAAATGTGCCTCAGGCCTGGAGGTAGGGATGTGTATTAAACATCAGTTCTTATCAAAAACTGGCAAGTACTGAGAGTTGGTATCAAATTTCTGGTTAGATTCATAATCTTGGAACAATTATTCTTTAATCAGATGGTTCCTGATATAAATCATAATGTTGCCAGTTGTTTTTGACTGTATTTTATTTAGAGATCCTGTATGGCTTGTGTTTAGACAACATTTAACAAAAAAAATAACTAAAATGTCTGAGAGCTGCTACAGAGGTCTGAGGTGCTACTAAAATCTTAAGTGAGCACTTGAGCCCTCATCAGTGAACGACTGAAAATAGCCCTCTGTCGCCCTCTTCTGGCTGGACACACCATCAGCCCCTATTCTGTTAAAGGGGTGATAGAATGCCAAATCGATTTTACCTTGTCATAGATGAATAACGACAGTTTGGAGGGTAAATAGGACATACATAGAACTTCATTGAATCCCATTGACACCTCTTTCCTCTGCAAATCTCACAATTTGAAACTGCCTCTGAAAACGGGCAAATCTCCTCCTCATTTGGCTCTAGTCTCTAGTCATGCCCCAACATTTACATAGGCTACACAACTGACCTGAGATCAGATAGTCTTCTGAATAGGTCGCGCAGATCTCAGAAATTGTATACATTGTTCATCTGCTATTTTACCATTAAATTCACTTCAGAGACTTTTTTATGCGAGAAATCAACTACGTACAGGTCAAATATGGGCCGTTTTACGAAAATGTATGGCTAACTGCAAATTTTGTCCGACTATGTGTCGGAGTTCAGCAGAGCCCGTGGCTGGATGGAATGAGAGCTAGCTAGCCTCCTCTTAGACCTCTAAAATTCATTAAATTAAAAATCGGACAAAAGTGTTAGCTAAACTTTGTAAGGCCTTAGGGTAGCTGTAATATACATGCCGTGACCAAATTCAAACTGTAAATATACTCTAGTTATGCCGAAAGTGTAGCTAACTAGCTGCAATCTGTACACATAGCTAGGATTGAAGGGACACTTGCAGCTAACAAAACCCCTATAATTCACATAAATGCATTAAATTGAAATCAGACACAACGGTTAGCTTTATAAGACCTTGGGGAAGCTGTAATATAAGTGGCGTGACTAAATTCACACTGTAAATTTACTCTAGTTATGCCGGCAGCCGGCCAGCTCTGCGGAGCTCAATGGAGCCCAAGCCCCGGTAGTCCAGTAACCGAGGAACGGTGACTTTCACTGGGTATGGAGGTTGCCGTTTCTCGTCAGACTGCGTGGTGCTCCTAAAGTCCAACACGTCTTACCAAATTTGCAATTAGCCATACATTTTCGTAAAACGGACCATATTTGAGCTTTATATAGTTGGTTTTTTGAGCATAAAAAAGTCTCAGAAGTGAATTTAATAACAAAATAGCAGACAAACAATGTATAACATTGCAGTGTCTGAAATATGAGACCTGCTGTCTCGTCTCCAATGTATTTGTATGTGGTTTGCTCAAACTAATCAGCGCGCAGCTCATCTAAATATTCATGAGCATACCATATTTGGAAGGAAAGCTCTGGTTACAAATAGGGCCATATTCACAGGGTAGTTAAGGGCCCATAAAATAGCAGTCGGGCAATTTTCAGCCCAACCAATGTTACATACCCTATTAGGATACATTAAGGAACAGTGTGAAATACCCTATATAAAATCATTCTATCACCCCTTTAAGGATACAGTGTGTTACCTGAAACATTTTCAACGCAGCTTTTGTCTCGGACATTAGTTTTGTGTAAATGAAAAGAAACAGCACCGCCAAGGTTTTGGCTAGAGTCCACATTTACTCCAGGTACATCTAAGGGACATCATGAGAAGAGCCTACACTATACTGGATTTTTGAGGCCAAAAACGGATGTCTGAGATTAGCCAATAACATTGGGCTCTAATCATGAATATACTGGCTCTAATCATGAGTATAGTGGCCTAGTTATTGGAACAGCAGACAAAAACATTAAATGCCTTGCTTAGTTTATATTGGATGGGTACTAGAAGATGGACACAGAGTTAATTGAAAAGGGCATATAGAAATCAAAGAAAAAGCTGTATGAACTGTTTATCAGTCTGGAAAAATAAGAATGTAGAGAAATTGAATAAATTTCCAAACGCTTGGAAAAAGGCAACATTTTCTGAGGAGATTTGACTCATGTCAGTTTAGCTAAAACATGGTGATTCAGCACATTCAGAAAGGCTAAAAGCCCCAATCAAATCAACTCCACTTGTCCGGTGCCTTAGCTAGGGTAGGAATGTTGGCCAGTGCCACAGTGAACCAGAGTCTCTCTTGTCTCTTTAATAGATTAATTAGCACAATGAAAAAGACTCACCTTGACCTCAGAGAGCAGGAACTCCACCTGGAAGACCAGTTCAGAGCAGTGACCTGATACACAGAACTGCTGAACCAGCTGTCTGCCACCTAAAAAACACACACACACACACACACACACACACACACACACACACACACACACACACACACACACACACACACACACACACACACACACACAGTTTTTCACCAAAATGCATTGTGTATGTCCTTGCGGCCTAACAAAAGTGTTGAATGTCTTTCTTTCCTCAGAAATGTTTGCCAACGCAGAGGTTTGAAATATTTTATTTAAAACTTTTATTTCTTACATTATACATTATTTCTTCCCTGCCTGTTTGGTTTATAACAATGTTATATATGGGATAGCGTGAAACCAACAGGATGTGATAGGGCTGGGCGATAAAACGATAACGATATGTATCGCGATAGACACGTAATCAATATCAATAGAAAATGCGGCCGATAAAATGTTCGATAACTTGTTTTTCTTCATCAGAAGAAACCAGAGATTGTGAAGCACGTTTGGTTGCATGAACAAAGGCACTCACTCTCTGGTAACCTAGCAACAGCCAATCATGTAACAGTATCAAGTTTGGTTGCGCCACATCGCTGTCTCGTGTTCTTCAATAACAGAACCGGCGGCGTGGAGTGATAAGTGGAAAGTGAGTGCCGCAGCGAGCGAGGAAATTGTTGATAAAACAAAAGTCAGTATGGCAGTTTTTGGGGATTTTATAAGTCTGACCATAGACAGACCAATGTCGTCAGACCGTCGTCCCCACCAACACTGGTACAACCACAAACTTGTTTTACCACCTTAGCCGCGCTCACACTTTGAAGCACAGCCGTATTCGCCAGCAACGTCCAACAACATCTGCATCTGCTACACGGCACAAGCAGCAGACCACCATGGAGAGGTACTCTGCATCAGCGCCTTACTAAACACTACAAAGAAATAACGGAGGCAGACATGTCTGTTCAGAAGCCAGGTTACCAACCTAGCACTAAACCTGCAGAAAATAGTTTCTCAGGTTTCTTATATTTAACATTTTGCACTATTTTATTACACTTTATGAAGCATTTCTTACTTATTCTTTAATTTTGCACCTTAATGTTAAGAGATAATTGTTAAGTGTTCATTGTGATTTTAGACCTATGTTTACATTTTAATTATTTGAGTGTTTTCCATGGTTGTGTTGACATTCCTGCTTTATAACTGAGGGGATTATAATCAGAGGAAGGTTAAGTTTAAAATAAACATGTTTAAATTTAATATATTTTTCTCCTGGTCCTTATTTTAAATAGGTCATAAAAAATATCAATAATTATCGATATCGACCGATATGAAACACTTATATCGCGATACAGTTTTCAGCTATATCGCCCAGCCCTAGGATGTGATTCACGCTCGGTCATGATACAAATAAAATAAGGGGCCCAGTCTCCAAAACTCCAAAATGGATGTACCTTTTAAAATCACAAAATATTTATTTTGATGTGTGGCCTTGACAATAGACAACTAAAATGTAGTAACACTATGGGTAAAAAAAAATGGGAATAATAAACTGTAACTATTGAATTAGCAACTAGCAAATATTTTGATCGATGAATCTGCTGGTATTTTCCCAGATTCATTGATTAATCATTTAAACATCAGAAAACAGTGAATGGATTGAGACAACGCTGTGCTCTTACTGCTTTGTAGAGTCTTTGTCGTGCAGCTGTTCAGACTGATGCCATTCATCTGTGTCTGGAGCTTCAGATCCTCCTCCAGCTCCTCCGTTAGCTTGGACAGTACCTTCTCCTTCTCTCCTGCTTGTTTCTGTCCACACACATATGACCTGTGTGGACAATAGACCGTTCATTTACCGTCACGACAATTCAGCCCTTCGATTACTATTTTCTACTTACCGAGATGCGTTTGCATGGCCCAGGTGTACTAAAGATTAGATGTGAAAATGCTATAGGTTAAAAAGTGGAAAAGGCTGTGAGAGAGATTTAAAAAAAAAAAAAAAAAAAAAACTCACATGGCATCCTGCATGTGTCCTCTTAAGTGGAACGTTATGTCCTTGTGGTTGTCCTGCTGTTGGCGCTGCAACGCTGCAACTTCTGCCTGAAGATGCTCAATCTGAGCCTCCAGCACTCTAACATCCTCACTGTTCTCTTCGCTCATCTTCTCCATCATCCTGAAGGAGAAACACAGACTGACTCAATGATAAAATTTGGAAGTTTCATGTTGTCAGTGCATTGTTTTGATACTTTCAGTATTTATATTGCACCTCGACCTTCTTTATAATAACTAAAAAACATGGAAATCCTACATATGTGACAATATAACAATATATCCTAATTTATGAGTTGATTTATATTTTGTCTTCATAATCAGAATCTGCAAAGTAACTGTCAAATAAATGTAGTAGAGTTAAAAAGTACAATATTCACCTCCAATATGTAGTGGAGTAACGTTAGAAGTATGAAGTAACGTTAGCATAAAATGGAAATGATCTCAAATAAAGTACAGTAACTTGAGTAAATGTAAGGTTATCTAGTTTATTTACATTCCACCACTGGTCTGTCAACTAACGTTAGCTAACGTAAAACATCTGGAAAATAGAGGGTTTATAGTCAAATTATTAAAGAAATAGACTGGAAAACGCTTAACTTGAGTTAGCTACGTTGATTTTATTAACAGTGAATTATCTAAAATGACGACGACTTCAGCAAACAATAAATGCCCTAGATAAAGTTAGACAAACTGGCATGTCTAAAGTTGTTCTTCTCTGTTATAATGCTGTTATAATATAGAAGTACTAGCTATATTAAACCATCCTTTTTCCTCACCTGAACGATTTCTGTCTTCCCTCTGCTGCTGACAACCAAAACAGTTTGGAGCCTCGCGCCCTCTGGACTCTACCACTTTTCACCTATCGGAGGGGAGAAGAAACTATTTCTGGGAAGAAGGGTCAAATAGCGCTTCTCTTTATATACAAAATGCCGCAAATGTTTATGGATATATATTTTAAAAGTACACATTAGCGTCGTATTATTGTTAATAGGCAATAAATAATAACCTTGTCGAGCTGGAAAGTTTGATAGACCCTTCTACATTGTAAGCCGCATCTGTAACAGCTGATGGTAATCAAGAATGATTACAACGGGTTTGAGCCAACCAAGAAAAATATGGTTATTTCTTTATCGATTAACCGTGATAATTCAACATTTTATAAATAAACGTACCGGCATCCGTTCCTGCCTTTATTTGTATTTTGTTTTCTCTAAAGCTGTTGTTGAACGTCACACAGCGGAACGTTTCGGTTCTGCTGAAACAAGTACGGAAGGGAAAGTCAGCAGGAATGTAGCAGTGCAGCCCGGACAGAGTTTAGTGTAACACTAGCTGGATACATGTGAGGTAAACATTTGTTGGTTTTTCTGCCGATATTAATTCAACGGGTAGTTTGGTCGTGATGACTTCATCAGCTCAGTTATAAGTGCATTTATGTAGAGGTAGTAGTTTATATAGACTCTGTGTGCCGCTGTTTTAGTTCTTACAACGATTCAGTGAATATCTTGCCCTATGACTGGCTCTGCCTCACTTGCTGCTGCTGGCTCACACTCGCACTACAACGTTACTTGCTCTACTTGGACCATGTACACTTTTTTATTAGCATCCATACTGTATATACTGATCTATATCGTATTCATATTATACTATTGTCTAATATGTACATGTCGGATCTATAGTATTCATATCATACCTCCAGATGTGTAGTCTGTATATATTGTCCTCTCTTTTACAATAACTTTTTACACTTGCACTATAACTTTTATACTCATACTTGCACTGACTACTGTTTAGTCTCTTCTTCTAGTCCATGTTTGTACTCTTCATACTGTATATATCTTTGCAATTCTATTACACACTGTCCATACTGTTAAAACTATACAGTGGTGGACAAGAATTCAGAGCTTTTACTTAAATAAAAGTAACAATACTACACTGTAACAAAAGTAATCTGTTAAAAAATAGTCCAAGTAAAAGTCCTACATTTCAAATCATACTTAAGGAAAAGTACAAGAGTATCATCATTAAAACATGTACTGAAAGTAAATGTTGGCTACTCATCATGCCGAATGACCCATTTCAGATTTATATAGGCTATCTTATTTTACTGAATTATGATTATTGATGCATTTATGTGTTCATCACTTTATTGTTGCAGCTGGTAAAGGTGGAGGTTATTTTAATTATATACTGGAGTAGCTTAACCTGTAATAATACTACATCATTTATTAGTTAATTATATTTTGTATTAATAATCTAAATCTGCAAAGTAACTAAAGCTATCAAATAAATGTAGTGGAGTAAAGAGTGCAATATTTGCCTCTGAGATGTAGTGGAGTAGAAGTATAAAGTAGCATAGCATAGAAATACTCAAGTAACGTATACCGAGTACCTCAAACATGTATTTAATACAGTGCTTGAGTAAATGTAGTTAAATTCCACCACTCCACTGATGCTGTATACATTCAGCGTATTCATATCTACCGCTTGCTATCTATAATGTTTATTATTCATATTGCCACCAGACATATGTACATTACTCTGCACTTAACTGCTTTTTGCAATTCTGTTTAGATGCTAAACTGCATTTTGTTGTCTCAGTACCTGCACCCTGTGCAGTGACAATGAAGTTGAATCTAATCTAATTCAGAGTGAGCTGGATGGATACGGTAAAGTCCACTAATCGTCAAGTAGTTGCGTCGGTTTCGTTTTACTTACTTACTTTTCGTCTTAGCATAGCCTGTCCGCACAGGGACTATGGTTGTGATCATGTGAATCTTATCATGTTATTGAATTTTTTCATTTCACAGTGTTTTCTTTAGTTTTTCTTTTCTTTTACGTCGGCAGGTTAATTTAAAAGGCAACTGCGACAAAATTCTTTTTTGTACAGCTCTATTTCTGATAGGCTACCTTGGTGGCAAAAATGTTGCCATGGTGGGCCGCCACTACAAAATCAACATAGAGGAAACACTGTTTCATTTTTGTCACTTACTAGTGTATTATTCGGTCATAATAACAGCTCTGCAATTAACCCCTACCTCCATGAAAGTTATAATGTTCAGTTTTGTGCTGAAACTGTTTTAGAGAGGTGTTGATTCAACTTCAAAGTCTTTTATGAGGATGTAGTTTAATAATCACCTACAAGGGTTTTATGAAGATAAAGCTGGCAGAATGCAGAATCAGATCCTTTCTAGCTGACAGAGGGAGCCAACCTACACTCCTGTAAAGATTCCTAAACCTGTCACCAGTTATGAATCTAATCGTGCTATTATACAGAGATACAAATACATGACTCCTGGACTTTTGTTGGACTTTTTCAGTCCAACCACCAGTCAAAAAACGTGAAAAAAAGAGAAACAAGTAAGAAAAGTCAAGAATCATAAATATAAAATAGAAATAAATGGTTGGAATGTGCAAACATTTACCAAGGAATGTGAAAATAAGTTATTTCTTTCACTGTTATGAAACAAAGAACCTGCACACTCGGAAATGACAAAGTAAGAAATGAACTAGTAAGAAGAAGAAAAAAAGAAGTAATGGATTAAAAAATGAATTAGTTCTTATTAATCCATTATCAAAATCTTTCATTAAGTACATTTTTTGTTGATCAACTAATCAAACGTTTTTGGCACTGCTCAGGTGTAGGGCTGGGTATCGCCAATGATTTCCCGAATCAATTCGATGTCGATTCAGAAGGTCCCGATTTGATTACATTTATATATCGATTAGGTTAGGGAAATTTCAGTTAAAATAACATTTGCTTGGATATAAAAGATCTCAGAGAAATTATGCTGTAAATTGTACAAGCAAGAAGCAACCCTCAAATATATTATATAATGCACCAACCTGGTTACCTTAAGAACTTACCCCCAAAAAGTTTTTTTTAAAGTTCTTTTTACTTACACATCCATGGTGAAAAGGAATATGTTAAAAGATTGATTTCAGGATTTTATTAATCGATATCAGATCACTCAAACAAAGATAAATTTTAATTGGAGAATTGATCATTTTAACCCAGCCCTAGTCAGTGCAGGTACTCACACAGAAACCTTGTGGTTTATCAAAGTCGGCCCCCATCTGTGGTCGATTGATGAGTAACTGAACAGTTTGATGGATGACCTCTGGTGTTTGTTGTCTGTGCAGTGACAGCGTTGTTCGTGGATACGGAGCGATGAGACGGCTGTACATCGGCGGGTTGAGCCACACGGTCACCCAGAAGGATCTAAAGGATCGATTCGGAAAGTTTGGAGAGGTGGAGGATGTGGAGCTCCGGACCCGGAGGGACGACGAGGGTGAGGAATCCAGTACACGCTCTTACCCTCAGACAGCCATGATAACAGTCGATGATAACTGATTTTAAAATTCTTTTTCATTCTGATCATTTCTATGCTGTATGTTTTATACATTCTCATCTGAAACATGCTTGACATACGTACATAATCCACCGATGTCAACGTTGTCATTATTATATGAGAGTGTTAAAGGTCCCATGGCATGGAAATGGCACTTTTATGAGGTTTTTTTAACATTAATGAGTTGGTGATATTTGTAAACTGAGCCCTGGTTATCCTGCTCTGCCTTTGAGAAAATGAAAGCTCAGATGGGCCAATCAGGAATCTTGCTCCTTATGAGGTCATAAGGAGCAAGGTTACCTCCCCTTTCTCTGCTTTGCCCGCCCAGAGAATTTGGCCCACCCATGAGAGAGAGACATCATTGCTTTCAAACGAGCAAAGTGGCAGTTGGTCAAGGCCACACCCCCACCCTCCACCTTGCCCCCCCTCTCCTCCTCAATAGTATTTAAAGTTACAGACACTAAGGAAAGCCTATTGTGTCTAGTGGCTGTAATTCTGCACCAAGGCAGAATTTTGGGAAAGAGACTTCAGATACAGTATTAGGGGACCACTAAGTCCTATATAAAAGCATCCAAAAAGCAGCATGTCATGGGACCTTTTTAAAATCCCTTTGTTGCATTTAAAGGAGAATTCCGGCCAATTTTTACGTTAATCTTGATCGCTATAGCTACGCGAGTAGTTTGGATAGAAAAAAACCCAACCCGAATCAGTGCAGGTAACACTGAGAAGCTGCAGCTACGTACTACAAGCGTCCCCTGAGCTAAAACGGCAGTGCTCGGGGCAAGTTTTAGAGTGCCTTTGTGCCTCTTAACAGACACAAAATGCAATTAATATGTCTGTGCCACAAGAACAGGGCCCTTACGTGTCAACAAGATGCGTTTTCAACTCAGACATTGTTTAAATTCACCTACCCTGGTCCCTGTCTCGATCCTGCCAGTAGCTAGCTTGCCCTGCTAGCTGATAGCCGTTAGCTGCTAGCTGCCGTTTGGTGAGTGTATTCCGACAGGCTTCTGTGATAATCATCCCAAAAACAATCCACGGAGGTGGTGGTGGTGGCTATGTCCTCCAGAGGACAGGTCATGTCATGTCTTGAAGTGTATTCCCCCCTAAAAAAACAATAGTGCGGTAGTAGCTGTTAGCTGCTAGCTGCCCTCCGGTGAGTGTGTACAGCCAGATAGCTGTTAGCCGTTAGCTGCTAGCTGCCGTCCGGAGAGTGTATTCAGCCAGGCATCTGTGCTAATCATCCCAATAAAAATCCACGGAGCGCCCGGTGGGTTGGTGGATATCCTGCATAGGACAGATCATGCCTTTGCAGCGAAAGGTTTAGATTATTTCCCCCTCAAAATAGGTAATTGAGCACTGTAGTGGTTATGACCATATCAGTGACTATCCTATGTAACTACATGGAAACGGATAAACGATGTCTGTGGCTTGCACAGTAATAGCGTTACTGAAGCCTAGTTGTTGCATCGCGCGGTCTCCTGGGAATTCAGTTGTAGCAGAAAAAGGTAAACAGTAATTTGCAGATTGGAGCGTAGTGTGTGTGAAGAGTGAAAAGCGGAGTTGTTTATAACGGAAGAAGCTTGGAGTATGAAGAATATAGCAGATATGCAACACACGGAAGAGCCTTTTATGCTTGATGGTCATCCTTATTTATTCGAACCAGAGTATACAGACGAAGAACTAGCCTCAAGAGTTGGAAAGAACGAGACTGACAGACAGAGGGGAAACAGGCAGATGAACTTGCTGCTCAAGCACAAGCTAAAGGTAGCCTTCAGTAACTGGGGGACATAGCCACACCACCGGGCGCTCCGTGGATTTTTATTGGGATGATTAGCACAGATGCCTGGCTGAATACACTCACCGGACGGCAGCAAGCAGCTAACGGCTAACAGCTATCTGGCTGTACACACTCACCGGAGGGCAGCTAGCAGCTAACAGCTACTACAGCACTATTGTTTTTTTTTTAGGGGAATACACTTCAAGACGTGACATGACCTGTCCTCTGGAGGACATAGCCACACCACCACCGCTCCGTGGATTGTTTTTGGGATGATTATCACAGAAGCCTGTCTGAATACACTCACCAAACGGCAGCTAGCAGCTAACGGCTATCAGCTAGCAGGGCAAGCTAGCTACTGGCAGGATCGAGACAGGGACCAGGGTAGGTGAATTTAAACAATGTCTGAGTTGAAAACGCATCTTGTTGACACGTAAGGGCCCTGTTCATGTGGCACAAACATATTAATTGCATATTGTGTCTGTTAAGAGGCACAAAGGCACTCTAAAACTTGCCCCGAGCACTGCCGTTTTAGCTCAGGGGACGCTTGTAGTACGTAGCTGCAGCTTCTCCGTGTTACCTGCACTGATTTGGGTCGGGGTTTTTTCTATCGAAAGTACTCGCGTAGCTATAGCGATCAAGATTAACGTAAAAATTGGCCGGAATTCTCCTTTAAGGAAGCTCTCATAGCTGATACTTCAGTTTTAAGTACATGCGTTTTGTTGTTAATGGGATAATCAATTACCCTTATCATCCTGTAGTGAACAGAAACGTTTCAGGCTTCTGTTCTATTTTCGGTTGTTTCTGTTGCGGTTCCATCAGATATAAATGACTACATACAGTATTTAGTTTTTTTATATTATTTTGGTCCTCACTGACCTGCATGTGTTCTGACTCTTGTTGCAGGCGTTCCTTACAAAACTTTTGGCTACATTAACATCAACATTTCAGACGCCGACCTGAAGAAATGTAAGTGAATTAATCCATCCATCTGAACATGTCATTTAGTCGTCAAGTCCTATTTGACCTAAAATGGGAGAAAAAAACGTCAGTGTTTTTTCAGTCAGACCATTTTTCATTTTCTAGAAATAAAAATGGAATCAGAGAAATCACTCCAGAATTCTGGTTCTGGAAACGTATTACTGTGTTGGTGTCCGTTACCTTGTGTTTGGCGTAGCTGACCTTAGAGCTGAGATCAGTGTGTTTCCTCTGCAGGTTTGACGGTGTTGAACAAATCCAAATGGAAAGGAGGAACTCTGCAGATTGAAACAGCCAAGGAGAGTTTCCTGCACAGGTACAGTCATGTTCTTCTCACCATGAAAGTCTTCGGGCAGTCTAATATTAACACAAAAATGACTACGGGGTGAGAGGAAGTGGACCTATTTAAAAAGCCGTCAATTTAATTTTAAGAAAGGCTGAAACTAACAATTACTCTCAGGATCGACCAATCTGTTGATTATCTTCTTGATTAAGTAATAAACAGTTTATCCATAAACGGTCTGAAAAAATTGCCATCACATTTTCCCAGAGTCCAAAGTGACCAACTGTCCAAAAATCATTTATTAATTTACAATAATATAAAAAACATAAAAACGCAGTAAATCCCTACATCTGAGAAGCTGCAACCAGAGAACAGCTGATTGTATATTGTATAGTATATACTGTATGTATTCTACCTCCCTGAACCACCCACTGAGGATCTCTGATAGGTTGTTCCTGATCCCAGTGAGTGGTGAGTTTGTGGTATTTGTGTCTTTTAGACTGGCTGAGGAGCGGCAGACGGCAGCAGAGCAGCGTCTCCCGCAGACGGAGGACCAGAGACAGAAGATGCTGGACTCCCTGAGCAAAGCTGGCGTGGACAACTTCACTATGAAGGCTGCGGTGCCAGGGACGGAAGTACCAGGACACAAGGTCTAGTCATCTACTGCTTCCTGTTTCTGTTTGGACATCAGGTTCAGTAGAGCCCAAATAACACCTTATTTTAATTTTAAGCCGATACCAATATCAGTAAATTGTTTTTTAACATTGTAAAATTAAATGAAATGTCATGAAGACACTGGTTCTCAATTGCCTCGCATATATCGTTTGCATTTCTGTTCTGACAGTTCTTCGTGTTTAGAAGCACGCTGCCTGGACAGAAATATGGAAGCATCCGAGTGTTTGTTTACCATAAATGTTCATAAAAAGCAGGCATTCAAAGCCTGAAATAACAGCCAAGAAAAACAATTACAGGCTGAGTAAAACCAGCACACTGAGGAGGGTAAAATAATGCCTGTAGCCAACAACAATGGCTAACATGATACCTTCACAGCAGTAATTCCATCAGTACAACAGAGTCGTGTCATGCTCACCACTCAGCTCGCTTCAACGTTTTTTTTTTTTTTTCCTTAACTGGTGTTAAGCTGCGGCCAGTTAAACACTTCCTGTAGATTTTTCATATTAAGGCCTGCAAACAAAGGCCTTGTTTTCTCTGCCGTTGAGGTAAAAGCATGAACGGTAATTGTCTTTATTAAACGCACGGCATCCTGTGTGAGCATGGAGGTGTTGACTGTCCTCTGGGCGCTCTGGTTTCAGGACTGGGTGGTCAGTAAATTTGGACGGGTCCTCCCCGTCCTGCAGCTCAGGAGTCAAAAAGGCAGCAGAGCTCGGACCCTGAAGTACGACCCGTCCAAATACAGCCACAACATCCGCAAGCTGGACCGGTCCACCGCGGACCAGCCCACCACAGACCAGCCCACACCTGTCACCCAGCTCACCTGGGAGGTGCAGGGAGGGGACGATGACATCAGCAAGAAGAGGCGGGGAGAGTTTCCTCCGTATGAGCCGCCGACGCGCAAGAAGAGTCGGACAGACGTGGTCAACTCCCACGCTGCCGAGGGCAGAACCAGGTACCGATGTGATGCTGACAACCTAAACCTAAAGGTTCCTCTTGTTCCTTCCTGGGATTCACAACTCCCAGATTTTCCCGGAGAGTCGTATTCAGAATTTCTGCTGGTGTCTGGGATTCTCAAAAGTGTGGATCTGATCTCTAGCTTATCTCTAACATTCCTGGTCTTCTCAGAAGTCCCAGCTAGTTGATGACTTTCCATATTTTCCCACTTCTTTCCAGGATTCTCAGTAATGCCTTCTAGTTTATTGGATTCCCAAATGTTCCTAAATGTTTCTCTAATTTCTGCTGGCTACTACTAGTGATCCCTGCTGGTTTCGGGTACTACAGATTTCAAAGTGTTGATCCCAGGATTTTCAACGAGAAAAATCTAAATCTAGTTGGTTTGTTGAATTCCCAAATGCTCCCACTGATTACTTTGATTGAATTTTTAAAGTTGTTTCTTGAGTTCTTATTATCAAACATTTTACATTTGATATAGAAACTATAACCTTTTTGAAACCTTTTCTTTGGTTTTTTTGTCAAAAACCAAAGAAAATATAAGATTTATATATCAAAAACTTTTTGATATTTTTCTCACAGATACTGTATTATGTTTATTTACAGCATAATTCCCAGAGGTGTGGACTTGAGTCTAGAATTGTGACTTTTACATCAATTATTTTAGATCAACTTATTTTATGATTTCTTTGTTGGTATTTATAATTTAATGTTCCTTACAGTTTGGCGAGGAACAATTATGAATATTTTAGGTCTCTTTGAATATTTGAGTATTAAGATTTAGACTACAGCAACTTGATCCACTTGTGGGATCTACACAGTGTGTTATTCTGCTCCCATCAGCTCAGTCTCCGTTGTTCTCTTAGATTGAAGCAGACGGTTGACTCTGTCGATGGCACTGAGGCTCATCAGTTCACCAACGGATATGAACCACCAACCGACCACCGACTGGCTCAGGGGAAGGGGCCACGTTTGACTGACAGTGATATGGATTCAGACGAGGAAATCCGCAGAATGGCGAGGGCCCACAACCCCTCCCATGCTGCACTGCGGCAGGAAGAGGAGGATGATAAACTGGAAGTAGTCGGACTCGACTACTTGGAGAAGTCCAGCCGTGCTCGTCAGCAGCAGAGAGGTAACAAACCCATTCGTCTTTTTGAGAATTAGAATTTTTGTCATTGGAATTTCTCTTATAGAGGAGCTTCTTCTTGAATAAATATATATTGGCAAATAAAGAATTTTTTTTTTGATTTTATATTTGGTTATTGAAGAAAAGTGACCAAAATATAGTGAGCGGTACATTTTAACATCGGAAAATATAAGTATCTGTGCTCAAACTATGGAGAGGAGACACTGCTGACATTTCTTGGATACCCGTATATCTGTGAAAAACTATTGGCTGATATTTCATCCAAGTCAATTTATCGGTGGAGCAGGAGCTGTAATTATAACCAATTAAGAAATGATGTGTAAAAGAATGAAACTAAGATAATAGAATGCAGAAAATAAGATAATGGAATAAGAAAACACATTTTCTTAAAGGTTAGAGCAATTTAGATTCAAAAGAAGATTAAGACCTACTTTATTGATCCTGCACGGGCTATAGTTAGCCAAGCAACTATAAAACTTTTAATTTACACAAATGGGAAGAATTACCTTTTTGAGAAGAAAAGCAGGCAACTTCGGTGTCCCTTTTTTAAAATCCTTGCTCCTTATGAGCTCTTCTTGGAAAAGCCACTCCAATATTAACTTTGGCCTTGTTGCCTTGCCTGTCGCGAGCCGTTTTAATTCTCTTTTTAACCTCCTTGGCGACTCCGTTACATGTCCTCGAGAATAAGCGTGATCCTCCATCTTCAACCGCCTTTCAAATCTGCCGGCAGTCGTTGAGTAATCTTCTCCCCCTCCCTGGCATTCATCACAGTCAGTGCCACCGAGTGTAAAAGCGCGAAACAAGGAGGTACGTCCCTCTTTAGCTAATGTATTTTAAAGATGGAGGGCAACACAGTAGAATACATACAAGCGACTCGCTTGTATGTATTCTGAATGATTCTAAATGTCAGATTCCACGCTTACGAGAATACTTTGATTAGTTGGTGGAAGTAATTACACATGAATGAGCACATATTTGTGAAAGAACAAAGGTGTTTTTGTTAAGTATCAAATCCAAAAATTCCACAATGGAGCTTTAAAAAAATAAGGACCAACTCGTCGTTTGTAAATTTAGTGCCTGAAGTTCAGGATGTATCTAATGACGAGGCAAAAACTCTTTAAATATGCTGTGGAAATGTAACAAACGTGCAAGAACAAGCTTTTCTTTGGGATTCCAGGTAGCGCAGGTGACGAAGAAGAGAACGACTACGACTCGGCAGACACCGATGAACTCTTCGCCTCCAGGAAACCTCCTCCACCAGCGCAAGAGAGACTGACTCTGCCGACTGCAGAACAGCTCGCAGGAAACGACACGGACAAGAAGAGAAAGACGAAGAAGAAAGGTAAAGCTGGGGAGGAAGAGGACAATCCAGCGGATTCTGAAAAACACGTCAGCTCCAGGAAACCGTCCTCCGCACAGCAGAGCGTGGATTATGATGAGCCCGGTTCTCAGAACCAAAGGAAGAAGATAAAAGTCCTCCCTGTTGTAAAACCCCCTTCCTCAGAATCAGACAGTGATGATGATGAAGATGATGTGGATGATGATGATGATGATGATGATGATGAAGAGGAGGAGGAGTTAGAATCGGCCGATTACAGTTCAGATTCTGATTATGAAGCCATGTTTTCTAACGTCACCCGTCTGGAGCTCTCTCTGGCTGATCTACAGAGGCTAGCCGAAGAATCCCAGCAGAGCTGTAAGACTACGGCTCCCAGCGTCCTCGGCGCCTCCCCGGAACAAGAAACCAACCTCCCATCCAGGCCTCCAGGACGACCCGCTCCCAAGAAAGGCACGACGCCGGAAGAGATCCTCGCCGCCCTCATGGAGGAGGACAGCAGCGAGGACGAGCAGAAGAAGACAAAGAAAAGCAAAGGCGCCGGGTCAGCGCCACTGCCTGCCTTCCAGGGGACAAGAGCGCTGGACGACAGAGCACAAACAGATGAGTGTCCGAGGAGACGCAAAGTAGAGGAGGAAGAGGAGAAGGAGGGGGGAAGAGGAGGTCAGGTTAAAAAACAGAAGCTGCACTCTGAAGCTCCTCAGCTGAACCAGAGAGCAACGGGCGGCAAAACCAACGGACAGAAACCCAGCGCAACACAGGATACATCTTCGGAGGAGGAGGAGGAAGCTGAGACTGTTCCCTCCTCTAGCAGTGATGATGAGGAAGAGGAGAGGATGGAGGCCAGTCGGGCTGATGTTAGAGCTAAAGCTGCAGCAACGGCTTCATCTTCGTCCTCCAGCTCCTCCGCTGAGGACGAGCAAGAGGTGATTTCATCTGAAGCTGCCGTGAAAGCAGCTCCTCACAGCGAGTCCTCCTCCAGCGAGGAAGAGGAGGAGGAGGAGGAGGATGAAGAAGAGGAGGGGGAGGAGGAGGCTCCTCGCCGGGTGGCGTTAGGAGCTGCGGAGGAAGAGGAGCGGCAGAGGAAGGCCAACGCGAGGAGGCTGGCTGCCGTCAAGCAGAGACAGAAAGAGGCTGAAGAACACAAGAAGCTGATCCAGGGAGCTCTGGCCAACCTGGTGGGTCACATGGTCCAGTCCCGTCCTGGGGGGGGCTGCTAAATGGCTTTAGGTTGAATTTGGGGTCGAGGCAGGAACATTTTTAAACTTCTATGATTTTTAATTACAATAAATGAATAAATGGATGTATTAAAAAAGATATTATAAACTATTTAGTTAAACATGAGCTA